>NC_085022.1:22254931-22296931 GCF_963692335.1 Osmerus eperlanus | reverse complement strand
ACACACCTTGCACACACACGTACAGCTCTATTAGGCTACAGGAGCCAAGGCTGTTTTTAGGTTTCAGATGTTTAATGATCAAGAGAGCTCGATATCGGTCAGCCTCGACGTGACAGGTTCCTGTCACATCTGTTACATCACCAATGTATCACCTGTGGTGCATGTCTTTCCTAGTGTGTATTGCGGGGCAGCGTTTGTAAAAAACAAGATAGGGAAGATACAAACTTACTAACAACTAACTAAATTGATGTAATCATGTGGGCTATAATTATAAAAAATACACTAAATTGGGGCAGGGAAAATACGTATACTGTAAACACAACATACACGGTGTTTACAATAGCGCTGCTGCAAAGTGTTCATCTTGAGCGACACCTAATGGTTAGTATCTGTTACTGCATCTGCCAAAACGGAAACGATGTATTACATGGCATAAGTCTGTTCGCCTCTTCGGCGTTCATGCTCATTTAAGATTTTGGATTGTACCTGTATTCCCATATTTTTGCCCAAGATATTTCTTAAGTAGGAAATGTGTTGATTACATTGATAAAAATCACTTAATGTTGAACCCATGTTCGTTGCAGGTCAATCGGCGCAAACCCTAACAGTTTGAAACAACATATTTCTGTCCGCGAAATGTGTTTCGCTGGGTTAAGCCACAGCTCCAATCCCTCCTCATCAAACCAGCCAAGCAGAGATGTCTGCTTAGTCAGCCATTACAGGGTTATGTTGCTGTGTATTGGTCAAACACTATCACCTCCATCTGTCTACTGTCTATTAACAATGTATCTGTGTGTTTGCATCACGGGGCTTCAGGTAGCAAGAACATGTGGGGTCAGATGGCTGAGTGGTGAGGGAATCGGGCTACCAATCAGAAGGTTGCCGGTTCGATTCCTGGCTGTGAAAAATGACAAGTGTCCCTGGGCAGGACACTTCACCCTACTTGCCTCGGGGGAATGTCCCTGTACTTACTTTAAGTTGCTCTGGATAAGAGTGTCTGCTAAATGACTAAATGTAACATACCTAGCCCTCCTACACACTCTGACTATTCTCTGAGTGTGTGTGATCATGTTTTTGCATTTGTTGGTGGAATTCCACTTGTGTGTTCCATTTCTCTGTTTACAATTCTCTCTCTCTTTCTCATTCCATGCTCTAGAAGAAATACTATAATCGGAATAGAGTCCCCAGACATGCTCTAATCCCGGGACCCTGTTACAGAACCTGCTCTGGCCCCTGGTGGTCCTTTGGAGAGGATCACATCCATGTCATCATCATCATTATCGTTGCCATCAATTGATAATTTACTGCATTCAACACCATCAATGAGGTATTGAGAGAATCGGTACAAATCTTTTCTTGCAGGCTACTTTGCCAGACGACCTACAGTAGACTCCATTAATCACCACCACAGAGGCTTTCAAACAAGCGATACAGACCCCAACTCAGAGCCAAGTGGGACATGGCCTGAACCTGTGTCTGCCAGGACACATGTAAACAGACATGGTCATGGGTCATGGCTGTTATTATGACTGTTTAGACAACAGTAAGCAGGAACAATCTGAGATTTGAGGATAGAGGGGGTAAAAGAGAGTGACAAATAGAGAGAGGGAGGAAGAGAGAGAGAGATAGCAGATAAGAACGAGAGATTAGAGTAAAGATGATGAGACTCAGTGGGAATTCTCCTACCCTGATAGTGGTAAATGTTTCTTAAGGCTACAATTATAACTTTTCAATTTTTTCTCAAATCTAAATAGATGTTTAAAGGGAACACTACTGGGTCCTTTTAACTGTCAGCTAGGACAGAGAGTTCCAACCAGTCGAGTCAAACAGGGGGACTCTCTGACCCCACTCCTATCTCCTGGGACCTGATTGGCTGAGGCAGGAGGCAATGTAAGCAGGAGGGGGTGGGGGCAGTTACAGTATGTACAGTACTGTCACAAGGACAAGCCCGTGGTCTGATTTCAACTTTGATTACTTGTATTTTGAATATGTATGCATTCCATGAGCAGTTGGGAATGATGAAGGATCCTTTGATTCTGTGTAGCCTTCAGACACAAAGACACAAGCTCTCATTCACTCAGAATAAAGTGCAGTACTGTAAATCACTTCATGTTTTGTTAAAATCACCCACCCCTCGTTCGCCAAACATCTGAACAAAGTATTGTCAGATTTCCCCCCCCTCCCTCAGGGTGAGCCAGAGGGCAGGAGGCGTGGGAGGGTTAGGGGGCGACTGTGGGAGGGTTATGGGGCGACTGTGGTTAGAGGACCCTCCTTCCTCTCAGTGGAGAATCTTCACTTGCGATGCTTAAAAGAAGGACGAGGTCAAGAAGAAGAAGAAATCTCGCTCAACTATGACCTGTAGTGAGTGTCCAATGCAGTCTCAGAGTTTCTGTGTTCCAGAACTCTACGTCCAAGCTGCTGTCAGAACCACAGGGACTGGAGTTCTACAACATTCTGGCAGAGGAAAAGGCGAGATCTATGTGAATCAGAACGTTTTCCCCAAAGTAGAGCTATCATTCTTCGACATGTCCAGTGGATGCAGTATTATGATGAACTGCTAGTGTTCTCCGGTGAAGGTAACCTGGTACACAGAACTGCCAAGTAAGGATCCCCACATACAGGTTCATGAACACTCCCTTCCTTTAACCCTTGATGCCCCTTAACCCCAATGTTCGATCTTGTACGGGTCAACATTACTTGAAAAACAAGTTAGTCAGGATGCCGTCAGCTCAGTTGAGGCAGGTATATGCAGGTATATGCAGGTATATGCAGGTATATGCAGGTATATGCAGGTATATGCAGGTATATGCAGGTATATGCAGGTATATGCAGGTATATGCAGGTATATGTGCAACCTGCAAAGCATCAGGGTGGCGGCCCCAATTCGCCCCCTCAGGTGTGTACAGTACATAAGGTCTTCGTATCACTTCCCACCATCTACAGTACCCATGCCTTTCCAATCAGCAAGAGGGGAGTTGCCCAGGGTATGAAGAAGTGAGCAACCCTTTGGATATAAACGTGGCGCTAACCCCTTGGAGACACGTTCAGATCCACATGGCTTGCGGCCAGTGTACACAGCCATTTCTCCTTGATTAGGAAATTCCATTGTCGGCAGTATTCGCCCTGAAACAAAAATGCTTTTGTTTTTTCTTCTCCTCCTTACATTGTTTAAAGAGGTCAAGCGTTCAGCGTGTTAGGAGCAAAGTTTGAACTTTGACATCGCAGGCTTGAAAGTCCAGTTCTGGTTCAGGTAAGTTATTTCAAACCTTTGTAGTAGATTTCAGATCGATAGTTTACGTTATTATGTTCCTCTGCACCCCACTAGGGAATGGTTTCCGACATCAATGTGTTGAAGTTGTATTTTTGTGTAATCTCTTGAATGGAAAACAGAGGAAAAGCACCACCTGGTACAAAATGAGTTCTCTGTTAGTTTTTCACTCCACAAAGATGAGTTGTTCACCCTCCATGCAGCACTTTCCCATTCCCAGATATGTACAAGGTTATCATGGTTAATCATTGCTCTGTAAAAACCCTGATCCACCCTGATCCTAGCCTTTCCAGATCTCTCCCCACCTGACGGGCGCCTCAAGGCAGCTGTGCGGTAAGATGTGTCCCTTGGTGGGTGTGGATATTGACATTGAACGTAAGCTAGTCTATGAAGCTATCATGGAGCAAGGCAGAAGGCAACAGGAAACAAACGTGAACTTTTTGTGTTGAGTAAAAAAAAAACTTTTGAAAAACACCTTTGCACCTTCGATTAAAAGAAAAAGTTTTACGCCAAAAGTTTTTTAATAGGTTGAAAAAATATTCTTTACAAAAAGTTTGGAAGCCCACACTTCTTTCATTTAAGTTAAGTAAAAACGTGTAGTCAGCAACTAAAGTTTTACCAGTCTTTTTAAACATGAGTATCTATACTTCTACTTGAGTGAAGGATGTGTGTACTTTTCACATCAAGGTAATGTTGAACCTGGGGAAGCAGAGAGCCCCCCTAGCATGTGTTCAGTCGCTTGGCTGAATGGAGATACTGAAGGTTATGGTGGCTGATCAAGACAACGAAAGGGTGAGGGCGAGATAGATTAGATATTACTTGCATTATTATCTTTAATCCATCTCAGAAATAAGACAGTTGGTGAGTAGTCAGTTTGTGTTCTTGTTTTCTATTCTTATGAGAGTTCCCATTTTGTTTGCACGGCAAAGTCACACATTTCATTTTCACATGCACAATCCTTCCTTCCTTTCTCTCTCTTTCTCTTTCACTCTCTCAGTATGTCTTTTCGCTCCCTCCAACACACACTCTCTACATTCCCTACAGAGGTACTACAGACTATAACAGTATCTTAACACCCCTGTTACCTTAAGTGGTTACCAATATGCCTTCTTACACAGTTACAATTCTCAAAAGACAATGGGTCACCAGGGACACAGTAGGCATCAGGGCCGGTGTTCACCAGACGCCTGGAGCAGCACTTCTGATCAGTTATACAACTCTACATTAACATCCATTCAAAATACTCAAGTGTTAGCGGAACGGGTCACACACATTATACAGGACTGGCAAACGCAATGTGTGATACACGATTACCACCAGTCTACATTCTCTTCTCGGAATTATCATCATTCAAGGGGGAAGTACCGTGTGAGAGGACAAAACAGTGACGTCATCATGGTAGCGGGTGACTTACAGTTCCAGTCCTCTGGTTCCCTCGGGGTGCGGGTCTCTGTTCAGCCCCACAGGCAGGACAGAGGCGTGGCTCCTCACCGCCCCGCTGCTCCACCGCCTCCACAAGTCAACACGTGAGGCTGTGGACTCACATTTACTGTCACTGCCTGTGAAGGTGTCATATTCAAATGAGCAGTTGATGTGAAAGGGGCTGAACGCTGGCTGTAGATGATGCCTTCTTATGATTACTGTGTCAGAAAAGACTGTAATACACACAAAGTGAAGAGAGAGAAAGAGGAAGGAAAGGGCGGGGTGAGAATTCAGAGTGAAGGACAGAAAAGGAGAAGAACTGTTAGAGACTCAAGTCACTGACAGAGACACTCATAGACCCTTCGCTCCAATGGAGAGAAGCAGGTCAAGGACAAAATTACACTTCCTGGTGGAGGGTCAGTGTGACCTGCTAAAGCATCTCTGTCGATAGATACTCACAGAACGTAACTTGTGATTCACCACTCAGTTCTTTGGTTTTCACAACTCAAATCTACTGTAGAAGTGTTGCTGCTACAGGACCCTTACTAGATTACCGTGAGCAATAAAATGTATCGTTTTGATAGCTAACCACTTCAGACTTCCTCACCTGTCTGCATCAGGCTCAGTTGAGGCCTAGTGTTCTTGAAGGATGATGGGCTTTCAATGACTGCGTCCACAAGCTTTTTAAGTGGTGCATAAAAATAGTCCTTTGACCTTTTCCTCTTAAGGAATTTTGGTTAATTTTGCATGGGAAAGTGTGTTTCAAAATAGTGGGGAATGGGCCTTACATTTTTGACTGAGTTGGGGTTGAGAATTGAAGTACAGAAAAAAGATGTGTTTAAGAGTGAGCCTGTAAACACAATGGTTTCCATGGAAAATACAGTATTAAAACTCAGTTTGCATCAGTCTAATTTGTGAATATAAACGGACTCTATGGACCACTCCTTCACCCTGTCTTGCGAAGTTATGGCAAGAATGTGGGATGGCTTTTACATTTTTCAATGACCAACTTCCTCCCCGCAGAGGAGAGGAATCAGGGGAAAGTACAAATTTGAAGTGGCGGCCTGGCGACTTCGCTGCCTATAATCTGCAATGAAGTGATGATAGGAGTGGCATAGGTTACGATCGTTTTGTTTATACTGTACTGTACGGTCATGCCCCACCGAACTGTCTATTGAGAGTGACGCGATCACACACTGCTCCACCCCTGTCAAAGGGGACAAAAAAACTTTCCTCATTTAGTACGCGTTTCTTATCAAGTGTTCTTGGGGACAGTCCGCTTGTCCACGACAACAGCTGAGTTCATAGCAAAACGACTAGAAAATAGAAGGGTTTGATTTTTCAAGTTGAAACAAAGTTTGGGAATGTGAGAACTCACCGCTTAGCAGCGCGTGTGTGTTTTCCCAACTGTTCGTCATCATGATTCGACTGCCGTGCCATGAAGCTCTGAGGACGTTTCTGGTCGTCTGTGTCATTTTTAAGGTAATTGATTCATGTTTCTTTTGAACATTTTAAGTAATCCCAGTGTGTTCAAATAATATTACTTCTGGATCATTTTCAAATAATCATGGTCTAGGATGCATAGACTGTCCGCATAAACACACCTGTCGCACCAGGTAACTGTCCTCGGCCGGTGTAATTGTAAAGTGAGAGTGAGTTGGCGAAACTTCGATATTGGTTGAGTTGAAGTAAATACTGAAACTATACAGGGTTTGTCTTTAGAAGTGAATGTGGTCTTTTGTAGGTCATCCAATTTCAATTTATGTCAGCAAGTAATCAATACCCTGACCTTTGTCTTGAGTGGCTTGGCAATGGTAGCCTATAGGCTATTTCACAGACAAAAGTTACTTTGAACGGCATTAGTGATGCAAATGTTGTCCAATAATGGTCTTTTTGTCATTGAAAATAGCCTACTCCAGAAATTGACTAATCTACAAGCTCAGATCATAGCTGACCTAAATGATAGATGCTGCTGATTCAGATGTTACAGTGTTGTAGAGGAGCAAAGCATGTCTCTAGTCTCTGCTGGTTCAGATGTTACAGGACTCACCATTGTAAGCTTTAGGAGTAACACCTAACGTGAAACAGTCAGGAAAGGTCCTGCTACGACCACTATGAACCCCTCATGGACTTCCGTGTTTGTTATTTGAACCCTCAGATGTATCTATCATCTAAATGAATTACTAGATAATGCACTAATGTCATGAATATATTTATCTATAGAAAGAGTTCTTGATAGTTGTAAATGCACAGATAAAAATGAGATATAATGTGTTTCATAACACGAGGAACAAAAAGGCTGTGTCTTTTTACCTTCCTAATTTAATAAGAAAAAATTCACACCACAATAACCATGTCAGTGTCAGTCATCCATTCTCAGCACAGATCGTGGTGTACAGTATACAAATGCAAACATGAGCTTGCTGTGGTTTCAGACGCTGTCAGTGCGTGACAGAAACACATGTTGAGTTCTACAGTGCGTCCACTGATGTGGGGAGTTTTTAATGCAAAGTTTGAAAATATGTGTTGTGCATGAATTTTCATAGTTACATTCTTCTGTAGCCCTGCTTCCCCTTTCCAGAGAGAATTGTGCTTCGAGACATCAAGTGTTACGATCCCACCCTTTAGTAATAACACTTCCTTGTTGGTTCTAGGCTGGTCTCTGTGGGACCAAGAGGGCTTGGAGATTAACATCACTGTAGGGTTGAGATCAAGGACCTAACAATAGCTCTCAGGACCCAATTGCATGTGTGTGTGTGTGTGTGTGTGTGTGTGTGTGTGTGTGTGTGTGTGTGAGGGGGGGGGGGGGGGGCAGGGTATGCCACCACAGATTTGGTGATGATAGCAATGATGATAATAATATTAATAATAAAGACTGTATTTATATAGCACATTTCAAACAAGAATTGCAGCTCAAGGTGCTTTACATAAAATCAATAAAAATAATAATAAAAGTAATAAAACTCTTCTGAACACAGGCCGCAGTCTTTGCGGGAATTCAAAACATACAAGATGATGATGTAGGGGGGTGATGAAGAGGACTTGTTCTGCAGCTCAGAGCTGAGGGCGAGTGAGCAGGGGCGAGCGACCGGGGGCGGGACACTTTAAAGTGGTTTACATCACCTCTTTCCTGTTTTCTTCCTCTCCCGCACTCCCTCTCCGTTTCTTGTTTACTCTGTCTTTCCCTCCATCCCTAGTTCATGTATCATGTTTGTGGATCCCTTAATCTTCTGTTGTACTCTATCAGTTGAGTGTCTACCCTCTATCTCTAACCGTCTCTTCAACCCCTCTCTCTCTCTCTATCTATCTCACGAGGTCTTTGTCAAATGTAGTAGTACCTCTCCTATGAGCCTCCACAAGTCAGTGAGACAGAACCAGGACGTTCACAAGAGGTCCTAAAGCAGCTACATAGGAAGTGTCAGGTGTGGAACACTACACACACTACTGAGTAACCACTGCACATGTGTTGGAGACACTTTCACGTTGGGTCCTTTATATTGTATCGTCTCTATGGTTGATCGCTGTTCCACCGTGTAGAGGTTTGCAATTGAGAGAAAAGCATTGTGACTTGCTAATTGGAAAATTATTCCAAATCATCCTGGAACTTTTGGTGTACTGTCTCAGACCTGTATGATTCTAGTTTTGTCCAACATACTGTACAGTTGTGTAAGGTCGAAACTGTAATTGTACACAGCCCAGTCCTCCCCTTAGATGTATTTGGAAATGTATTTTTGGTTTATCGTAACAGATAAATGTAACTGTCATGGCAAAAGGTGGGGTAGGATTCAAATGCCGGAGTACGCAGACATTGCAACAAAACAAATGGTTTATTCTCAAGAAACGGAAAAACAGACAGGGTACTCACGTAACAAGGGTAATGACAAGACAAAGACTGGACACAAAACAGGAACCTAAATACACAGAACCAAACAAGACACAGGTGGACACAAAGAAACTAACGAGACAAACCACTGAACGAGACACAGGTGAGACAATAGGGCAGGGAAAACCCAAAACAACAGGGAGGCACGGCTGTGGCCGTGACAGTAACATGCGTTTTGAAAAAAATAACAACTTCCTTCTGCTTTCCTGAGAACAAATTAGCATTTTGTATTAGCCGAGATTTAAATATATTTGAATATTGAGTGCACGGCATATTTTCTAAAGCAGAAGAGAACTTTACATCGAAAAGGGGATGTAATTAAATCACCTCAAAGGTTTTTTCTTTTGTAACAATGACAGTGAGTAACTGGATGCTGTGCCAACACTTCAATAAAGGGCCTGTAAAGGATGGAAAATGTGAGCCTTTAACACGATAACTTATTAATGAAATGTAACACCCGTGATCCCATTTCAATACAAACTCAGTGTGGCAGATAGCCACGTAATACACAGCTTTGTATGTGATTTGTATAAAATGGACACGGAACTGAGGTGGCCCAGTGGCAGTGACCTCGCAGTGAGGTAGCTAGGTCTACGCTCAGCTGTGCAGTACGATCGGCAATTATAGGCAAAAGTACCTTGTTTTGCATGGGCCGGTGTTCCTAGGTGCATGTGCGCATGAGTTGTGTGCCCCTTCTTCCCCCGTAGACTCTTCATTAAAGATATGCGTAGAATGGTGACATTTGCTATCAAGTGAATCCATCTGGAACAAGGAAACAGAACTTCTATCATGTCTTTTTACTGCCCGTCCTTCTGCAGAACTTTTAAGTTCAAACTGTTTTATTATGTGATACTCCTGTTTTTAATAAAAAGAACACAAAATCCCTTGTGGACAGAGAGCTAGTTTATCATTAGAAGTATATAACTTAGGAGGAAATGACTTGATTTAGAGTGTCAGTGTTGACCATTCAGCCCACGTAACAATACACAACACAACCCACGAGGGAGAAGAGAGTCTGCGTCGGTTAGGAAACACAGCCCTCGCTCTATGTCCATCTTCAGCCTTTACTGGCCATCTCACAAACGTCCAAATCAAGTGTTCCTTTGTGGAATGTGGCTATCCCCAAGCCCCCCCAAAATGGAATCAAGACATTTCTAAGTGAACATCCCCAAACATGTTGCCTTTGAACAGAACTCAGTGTGACTGCACGTTCTAGATACCTCACACAGAGAGCCAGATGATCAGCTCCTCTTACTGCCTCAAAGAGCTGTTTGTCAGCACATTGATTATTGTGCCCAACATAGCCTCAGAGATACTGCATTCAAACCAAATCTCTCTTACTCTCTCGCTCTTCTCTCTCTGCCGCTCGCTCTTTCTCTCCCTCCCTCCCTCTCTTTCTCTCCCTCCCTCCCTCTCTTTCTCTCTCTCCCTCCTTCTCTTTCTCTCCCTCCCTCTCTTTCTCTCCCTCCCTCCCTCTCTTTCTCTCCCTCCCTCCCTCTCCCTCCCTCCCTCCCTCCCTCTCTTTCACTCCCTCCCTCCCTCCCTCTCTTCTCTCAATCCCCCTCTGTCTCGTCCATTCCATAGACAGGAAAAGCTGTGTTGAAAAGGTCAATGCGAGAGCTTTCCTTTAAAGACGAGGAAACTGGCTGGACAGGCTGTGCGAGTGCGGGTGTGTGTGTGCGAGTGCGGGTGTGTGTGTGTGCGAGTGCGGGTGTGTGTGTGCGAGTGCGGGTGTGTGTGTGCGAGTGCGGGTGTGTGTGTGCGAGTGCGGGTGTGTATGTGCGAGTGCGTGCGTATCAGATTTGTGTGCTTTTGTGAAGGAATGTTTGCACTGTAGTGGGATGTAATGTTAGGGTGGATTTCCAAACCTGCTTTGAGGTTTGGAGTTTAAAGGTTTCATGAAGTTAGACGAAGGAAGACGTCCTCTGAGCTAGAGACGTTCCATCACTGATCAAATCAGAAAACGGTTTTAAGCCAAGTAGTAGTTTTCACATACAAGGAATTTGCTTTGGTGATGTTGGTGCAGACAATAAACATAGTAGTAAAATATAGAGATATATATTTATACATATGAATCCTTCTAGCAATGAACAGGCTTAAAGGGAGACCAAAATATGATAGATTCACAGTAGACACAGTAGTATTTCCTCATTCGTCAACCTTGGGGCGTCACGGCAGACTCCAGTAGAACATCACAGCCTGTCTGCTGGACAGGGTGAGTAGGAAGTAGCCGTGGTAACGATAAGATTGCATCTTCATACAGCGGCGGGTTTCTCTACTCTGATTGGCCACAACCCTGCAGGCGGGACTATAAATGCCATCCCATAATTTCCATAGTCCCCGATCAGGCTGGTGATAGCATGTTGGATACTCTGGCATGAGAGGCAGGATGGGAAAACGTATCCCAACACACACACACACAGGCCCAGACACACACACACACAGGCCCAGACACACACACACAGGCCCAGGTATACACACACACACAGGCCCAGACACACACACACACACACAGGCCCAGACACACACACACAGGCCCAGACACACACACACACACAGGCCCAGACACACACACACACACAGGCCCAGACACACACACACACACACAGGCCCAGACACACACACACACACAGGCCCAGACACACACACACACACAGGCCCAGACACACACACGCAGGCCCAGGTATACACACACACACAGGCCCAGACACACACACACACAGGCCCAGACACACACACACACACACAGGCCCAGGTATACACACACACACAGGCCCAGACACACACACAGGCCCAGGTATACACACACAGGCCCAGGTATACACACACACACACAGGCCCAGACACACACACACACTCTTCACATCTGTCTAATCAGCACTGAGATCTCAGACTTTTCATTGACTATTTAATGATAACTTCCTTTATATACAGACTTACTAACTGTAAGTCTGTATATAAATGACTTACAAAATTGTAACCCTAACCCTATATAAATAAAGACTTACTAACTTATTAACTTCAGCCCTACTGATTAAAGCCAACCTAGAGAAGGTCCCACATCACATCGCCTGGCTACATATTACTCCAGGAAATGTACGAGGCAAATCTTATGGAAATCGCTCCCAATAAACAGATTGTGCTTTGTGCCCTCAGATTAACACCTCTATTAAAAAGGGCCTTTTTATATATTATGTTATCACTAATCCTTTACAAGGTAACAGTCTAGACCCACTATACAAATCTAATAGTAGAACACATGTTGACCCCATAAATCGCCTTTTCCACCTGCACGTAAATTAAAGCAGAATTCTGGAGAGCTCGATTGCATAGCTTCTGTGGTTAACATTATCAAAGCTCTTTTACCATTCTGAACTGACAAGGAAGTAAAATGAAACAGACAGAATGGCATCAGGATGAATGTTGCTCTGAATGATAGGGCCTTCTATTTCAAGACAGATGCATTCTGCTGCCAATTAAGAATGAACATTTATTCACATTTTCACTTCCTGGTTTGTAATTGAGGTTTTAATGATACCAGTTTATGTTGTCTTACCAGTGGGCTGCTTATGTATGTATGTATGTACGTATGTATGTATGTATGTATGTATGTATGTATGTATGTATGTATGTATGTGTGTGGTGTGTGTGTGTGTGTGTGGTGTGTGAGGGTGGATGGATGGATGGATGGGTGTATGATAGGATGGATGGGTTGGAGAATGTTATGTTGGGTAGATGGATATTTTAATCGATGGATATTTTAATATATGGATATTTTAATAGATGGATGTTTTAATAGATGGATGTTTTAATAGATGGATGTTTTAATGGAGAGCGGGAACCTGCTCTCACATAGACAACTTCTTCTTCACAACTTGCGGATCCTTCTTGTGTAGCTCAGTCTCTCTCCATGTCCTGCTGCTGTCTGCCTCGGACCTTCTCATGTTTCATTCTGGACAGTAATTTCTTTAGAAACTTCCCGATATACCGATCACGTATAGCCTGGCACCTCTACACATGGGAAACATCCAGACAGAGGAACTTACAGGTGGAAGTACACTGAGTTCTTCCCACACGTTAACAATGGTGTTACGAAACCCACACATGATTAACCTGCTCCTATTGTGTTCTCATTTCTCTTCCTTTATTCAACCCTTTATGTTCTGGAGGCACAAATTGCGGATTAAGGGCTATCTGGAAGGTTGTGCCGGTGTTTTCCTGTGCAGTTATCAGGGTGTGACTGGGTGGGTTTGAGGAAAAAAAACTGGATGTTGTTTCAGTTCAAACAACAATGGCTAGGTCACTAAAGGGGCCCTTCTAGGTTACAGGGAGCACTCCACAACGTTCAGTACTGTCCAGACACAAACATCCAAGAAGGGAAGAGTTGTTACTTGTCTACTTTCTCCAGAGTGAGGTTGTCAGCCACAGTGTAACCAAAAAAACAGAAATTGTGCCAATTTTCACACATCAGCCATGATGTTACACTGGGTGTCCTTGCTAGAAAAGTGTTGGCCCAAGTGTAAAAGGTTGCACACAAAGCAAAGAATAAATGCTTACTCTTCATCTAGTTCAACAACTGAGAACCTGTGAACTTGTATGATATGCAAAATGTTTTTTAGAAGTAGCGGCTAAAAGCTTGCCTGGTCTGTTTACACGTTTGTAACTTCCAACTCCCCCTTCCCATGTAGAAAGTTCAATTTACGCTGTAGAACCCTGAGACCGAGCTTTACTCATGGAGGTTACCCTCCATCTCTCTCTCATGGGGGTACCCTCCATCTCTCTCTCATGGGGGTACCCTCCATCTCTCTCTCATGGGGGTACCCTCCATCTCTCTCTCATGGGGGTACCCTCCATCTCTCTCTCATGGGGTACCCTCCATCTCTCTCTCATGGAGGTTACCCTCCATCTCTCTCTCATGGGGGTACCCTCCATCTCTCTCTCATGGAGGTTACCCTCCATCTCTCTCTCATGGGGGTACCCTCCATCTCTCTATCTCATGGGGATACCCTCCATCTCTCTCTTCTCCGTCTGTTCCACTTCTTTCAACTCTTTTCCTCTGATTTTCATTTCCTAACTTTTCACTCTTTTACATTGTACGTGAATTGAATTTTATTCTGCTTGTTCACCTAAAGACGCAGCAAAGTTGCACTGAAGATAAAGGATACACACACACTAATGCACACACACACACACACTTCAATACTTATTGTGGTTGGCTGAGGATAGATAACTTCCTTATTGACTGCTGTGTTGGCAAAGAACTTGTGTTATCTATGAATCCTACTCCGAACTGTCCAGCTCTGCTTTGATTTGAGTCTGATAATACAGTAGGAATGACATCTCACCCTGTTCCTTTGCAGGACAGAATGATCTTAGAACATAATGATCTTAGGACAATGAGTAAACAAGAAGACTAAAGGCTCTACAATGTCAAACCTTTTCTCTGTTTGGTTTCTTGCTTATCAGATTATTAGGACCTGGTTTGAACGGGCTGAATCTTGAATAAACGACTCTGGCCAGATGACTGTATTGTTTCAACGAGAGCTGTTATGATGAAGGAAGGAACTCCAATGCTATCAGACACCCAGCAGAGTGGGTAGACTGTTAGGAATGAGAGGCAAGTCCCTTCTCAGGGGTGATGTCATGTTTACTCAAAGACCTGAACAGTTATTTCCTCCTCCTCCCAGCTGAGGGCTAGACACTGCAAACTCACTGAGTTTGTCAAGCCAGAGTTTGTCAAGCCAGAGTTTGTCAAGCCAGACTTGGTTCCCAAACATAATGTCAAAACACTAGAATGACAGAATGACATGAAGTGGTTGCAACTGACTTCCTCTTTTGCTTGAAGGAAGAAAGGGAATCGCTATGGATTTCCTGCTGTTTCACATTTTTGTTAATATTATCACTCCGTCCATCACATCTCTCTGTCTAAGCCTTTTTCCCTGTCCATCACATCTCTCTGTCTAAGCCTTTCTCC
The DNA here is from genome assembly GCF_963692335.1 of Osmerus eperlanus. NCBI lineage: Eukaryota > Metazoa > Chordata > Actinopteri > Osmeriformes > Osmeridae > Osmerus > Osmerus eperlanus. The sequence goes on along the minus strand of NC_085022.1, from coordinate 22,282,384 downwards.
CTGTCCATCACATCTCTCTGTCTAAGCCTTTCTCCCTGTCCATCACATCTCTCTGTCTAAGCCTTTCTCCCTGTCCATCACATCTCTCTGTCTAAGTCTTTCTCTCTGTCCATCACATCTCTCTGTCTAAGTCTTTCTCCCTGTCCATCACATCTCTCTGTCTAAGTCTTTCTCTCTGTCCATCACATCTCTCTGTCTAAGCCTTTCTCTCTGTCCATCACATCTCTCTGTCTAAGTCTTTCTCTCTGTCCATCACATCTCTCTGTCTAAGTCTTTCTCTCTGTCCATCACATCTCTCTGTCTAAGTCTTTCTCTCTGTCCATCACATCTCTCTGTCTAAGCCTTTCTCTCTGTCCATCACATCTCTCTGTCTAAGCCTTTCTCTCTGTCCATCACATCTCTCTGTCTAAGTCTTTCTCCCTGTCCATCACATCTCTCTGTCTAAGTCTTTCTCTCTGTCCATCACATCTCTCTGTCTAAGCCTTTCTCTCTGTCCATCACATCTCTCTGTCTAAGTCTTTCTCCCTGTCCATCACATCTCTCTGTCTAAGTCTTTCTCTCTGTCCATCACATCTCTCTGTCTAAGCCTTTCTCTCTGTCCATCACATCTCTCTGTCTAAGTCTTTCTCCCTGTCCATCACATCTCTCTGTCTAAGTCTTTCTCCCTGTCCATCACATCTCTCTGTCTAAGCCTTTCTCTCTGTCCATCACATCTCTCTGTCTAAGCCTTTCTCTCTGTCCATCACATCTCTCTGTCTAAGTCTTTCTCTCTGTCCATCACATCTCTCTGTCTAAGTCTTTCTCAGTTATTTTAGAAACCAATCAGTCAGCTGATCCAGTTAACACAGGAACAGTTTTCCTTGCTGTCTGTGTTTCTGATGAGCCCAACATATTCTACACCCCTAGACTCAGGATGAAAACAACTGGGGGGGGGGGGGGATCAAGGAAGGGCAGGGCTTTTATAAATAGTGTCTGAGAGGGGTGAGGAGGGTGGAACGGCCACCAGGGACTGGCATGGGGAAGTGGCAACAGGAGGGCAAGAATGGACCACTTCCTGTCTCCCCCCAGGGCCCCGGGGCCTACAGAGTCAGGGTGTGGCATGGTACCAGGTGGTTGACTGGTTCTGAAGTTGTGCCTCAACTGGGGACAGAGTCAGGGTGGGCCTCTGCCACTCTGCCAGCTCATCTGTTCTCACTCTACACAGAATGAGACCTGCCTGACTGTCCATGCTGTGCTTGCTACTTTGTCACGTTGCAGAAAGTTAAGTGGAGGTAATGAATGTCCTCTTTAGTGGGCCTGATGTCTGGGAGAGAGCAGAGGCTGCCCAACAAAGGACCTGTGATGATGTGGGTTTAATGTTTAGCCAGCTGGTAAACACACTGGACCTTAATATGTCAACTAACTGCTGTTTTTGGGACGTGGCCTGTTTGGTTTTGACTGGCTAATCATTAAGGGCGGCTGAGAGCAGTGTGGTTGTCTACACGGAACAAGGAAACTGTCCATTCTTAAATAAGTCTGGAATGTCTGTTGATGCACGTATGTGAACATGTTTATTGAGAAGTAGACATATATAAATAAGTGGATTCATTGCTTACTGTGTCATTGTGTGAACCACCATCACTTGTAGACAGTATGTGTGTGTTTCACAATATTTTGGCAGGGGAAACCACACCATACTTTGACTGAAACTGGGGGAGAAATCATGATGTGCTTATGTTAATAATGTGTAGATCAGTATTATGTTCCATTAATCATTCACATGATTGAATTCCTGCTGTATAATGTGTATCAAGGACAGCCATGCTAGGACCAAGGACATGAGTGGTCAGGTCCAAAAGGCATTCCACAAAGCCTATCAGAAAGACTTTGGGGCATGGGTCAAGAGGAATTCAGGGGTCATGCTGACCATTTCAGCAGACCTTCTACGCTGAGGTTCTGGGAAAAATACCAACAAATCATCTTATAAAGCAATGAAGAGAACCTTAAAAGAGTTCCAAATGACAATACAATTGGAAATGGTCCAACTGTAAAACGGATCCACCTGGCTTGAGCGGCCATCTGATGGGACGGGAGATTGGGTGGAAGAGGATCACTCTCACTCTGGAGCATAGCGGCCCTCGAGTGCTGATCTCTAATCACACTGTCATGTCTGTTTCTTCCAACAGGCAGGCAGAAGGGTCAGATAGCACTGATTCACTGACAGCTCACGGGCACCTCTGTAAAGTCAAACACATGTTTTGTCTAATTTGATTCGATATTAAGGACAATCGACAGACTGGTTTATGTGGTATGGCAACCTTGTGCCTTTACAGATGAGAAACACATGACCTGAGTAAATGCTGCCACCTAGAGGCAGTGCTGTCACCTAGAGGCAGTGCTGTCACCTAGAGGCAGTGCTGTCACCTAGAGGCAGTGCTGTCACCTAGAGGCAGTGCTGTCACCTAGAGGCAGTGCTGCCACCTAGAGGCAGCATTTCTAACCCTCTGTTCCTCTTCTCCCTCTCGTTCTCTCAGGGTCAGCAGGCACAACCCGACTGTAAGTAAACACTATTTCCTTGCAACGAAAGTAAATGTTGTTATGTTGTTTACATGATACACAGCCATTTCCTATCAACCCATTTATATATATTTTTATTTGAAGGTGGCAAAACCTGCACCTTTAAAGAGGGGACCATAATTGTGACAACCACCTCCATCAGCTTCCCATTAAGCAACTGTACCATCTACATGGGGAATGACACCAAATCTATCTTCACTCCCGGAACAACATACGTCTTGAATGTCACATGTACAGAGGAAACCTGCTGTGGAAACTTTACAACAAGTAGGTGTCCTCCCTTTAGACATCCTGAGCCCTAACTGTCCTGAGCCCTAACTGTTGTGAGCCCTAACTGTCCTGAGCCCTAACTGTCCTGAGCCCTAACTGTCCTGAGCCCTAACTGTCCTGAGCCCTAACTGTCCTGAGCCCTAACTGTCCTGAGCCCTAACTGTTGTGAGCCCTAACTGTCCTGAGCCCTAACTGTCATGAGCCCTAACTGTTGTGAGCCCTAACTGTCCTGAGCCCTAACTGTCCTGAGCCCTAACTGTCCTGAGCCCTAACTGTCCTGAGCCCTAACTGTCGTGAGCCCTAACTGTCCTGAGCCCTAACTGTCGTGAGCCCTAACTGTCCTGAGCCCTAACTGTCCTGAGCCCTAACTGTCGTGAGCCCTAACTGTCATGAGCCCTAACTGTCCTGAGCCCTAACTGTCCTGAGCCCTAACTGTCGTGAGCCCTAACTGTCATGAGCCCTAACTGTCCTGAGCCCTAACTGTCCTGAGCCCTAACTGTCCTGAGCCCTAACTGTCGTGAGCCCTAACTGTCCTGAGCCCTAACTGTCCTGAGCCCTAACTGTCGTGAGCCCTAACTGTCATGAGCCCTAACTGTCCTGAGCCCTAACTGTCCTGAGCCCTAACTGTCCTGAGCCCTAACTGTCGTGAGCCCTAACTGTCCTGAGCCCTAACTGTCGTGAGCCCTAACTGTCCTGAGCCCTAACTGTCCTGAGCCCTAACTGTCCTGAGCCCTAACTGTTGTGAGCCCTAACTGTCCTGAGCCCTAACTGTCCTGAGCCCTAACTGTCGTGAGCCCTAACTGTCCTGAGCCCTAACTGTCCTGAGCCCTAACTGTTGTGAGCCCTAACTGTCCTGAGCCCTAACTGTCCTGAGCCCTAACTGTCCTGAGCCCTAACTGTCCTGAGCCCTAACTGTTATGAGCCCTAACTGTCGTGAGCCCTAACTGTCCTGAGTCCTAACTGTCCTGAGTCCTAACTGTCCTGAGTCCTAACTGAACTGTCCTGAGCCCTAACTGTTATGAGTCCTAACTGTTACACTGTGTGTGGTATGGTGTTGTTTTAGTTGTGATGCCTCAGGTTAAAGTAAAAGATGAAGCCTAAAACATTGTGAAGTTAAACAATGTGGTAGACTTAAATCAAAATAGTATTGGGATTGAGATGTATTTTCACTCATTGTCACTCTTCACCCTACTCACCTCTCTTGCACGCACAGCTCCCATCAAGAACCTCTCGGCCTCTGACATCACACCCTCAACTGTGTTTCTGAACTGGACTGAGCCAGCGGGAAACAGTTCCTTCTATATAGTAGAGTGGAATAATGGAATTGAAACCACGAATGCAATTACTACAAAAAGAAGTTTTAATGTTACAAACCTGACACCTGGAGTGGGTTACACATTCACAGTCATAGCTTTTGTTGTGGCTGAGGATAACCAAACTGCAGGACAGGACACCAATGTGACGGTGTATACAAGTAAGCAACTATACGATATTATATTACTGTATTATTCTACTCATGGAGTATTTTTTTATTAAGCAACTACTTTACGCATGTGTACAGGGAGTTTGGCCTCATCACCTAGACATCAATACAGTAGCTCCTTATAGCAGCTAGTTAAAATAACGTTAGCTATGCTAAAGGGCGAATGACATCTATTAAACTCACCTCAACATCTTTTACCGTCTTAACCGTTTTAACTGTCTTTTACTGTCATTTAACCCACCATGGGCAATTGAGAAATCACTGCTGCAAACAGTGCAGCGAGCTACAGTGTCGTTGTTTTTTTACTCCTATTATTCATGGGTACACATTAGTGTAGTCTGGGGTAAGGGTTGATTATTAATTAAACATCTATATAACATACTGTACACAGCTAGAATATTCATAAACAAGGGGACACCCTACTTACTTTTTGGATGATCTTCCAATGTTACCAAAGTGTTACTACAGAATGTGTTAGTATCTATATGCCACCTATAGCCTAAATTCTTGGGTTTTCATTACACAAACTGTTGATCTTAAAGTACTCCCTACTCTGATGACAATAATAAGACTTAACATTCTGAATTGGGGAGTCAGGTGGCTGAGCGGTTAGGGTAGCGGGCTAGTAATCTGAAGGTTGTCAGTTCGATTCCCGGCCGTGACAAATGACGATGTGGGCAAGGCACTTCACCCTACTTGCCTCGGGGGAATGTCCCTGTACTTACTGTAAGTCGCTCTGGATAAGAGCGTCTGCTAAATGACTAAAATGTAAATGTAATGAATTGGCCCCAAACTGCCCCTCTCTTGCACACAGAGCCTGACATCATCAGGAACTTCACTGTCTTTAACGTCACAACTTCCTCTGTGGTCCTGAACTGGGATGAACCAGTGGGAAACTGGTCCTTCTATAGAGTAGAGTGGAAGGATGGCAGTACATCTATGAAATCTATGAATGGAACAACTACTCAAACAGATTTCACAGTAGCAAACCTGATCCCTGGAGTGAAATACACATTTGCAGTCACAACAGTGGCTGGAGATAACAAAACAGAGAGCAAGAGTGTTGGCAAATCATTCTTTACAAGTAAGCTTGTCTTGAAAAAGAACAAGTTTGTCATTTGGATTAGATATACTGTTTCTACTCTATTTCTTCAAGAGTTAGTCTTGCATTGCAGGGATTCATCAAATATTTGGACATAATTATGTTTTCCCCTCAAACTACCCCTGTCTTGCACACAGAGCCTGACATCATCAGGAACTTCACTGTCTTTAACATCACAACTTCCTCTGTGGTCCTGAACTGGGCTGAACCAGTGGGAAACTGGTCCTTCTATAGAGTAGAGTGGAATGATGGCAGTACATCTATGAATGAAACAACTACTCAAACAGATTTCACAGTAGCAAACCTGATCCCTGGAGTGAAATACACATTTGCAGTCACAACAGTGGCTGGAGATAACAAAACAGAGAGCAAGAGTGTTGGCAAATCATTCTTTACAAGTAAGCTTGTCTTGAAAAAGAACAAGTTTGTCATTTGGATTAGATATACTGTTTCTACTCTATTTCTTCAAGAGTTAGTCTTGCATTGCAGGGATTCATCAAATATTTGGACATAATTATGTTTTCCCCCCAAACTACCCCTGTCTTGCACACAGAGCCTGACATCATCAGGAACTTCACTGTCTTTAACATCACAACTTCCTCTGTGGTCCTGAACTGGGCTGAACCAGTGGGAAACTGGTCCTTCTATAGAGTAGAGTGGAAGGATGGCAGTACATCTATGAAATCTATGAATGGAACAACTACTCAAACAGATTTCACAGTAGCAAACCTGATCCCTGGAGTGAAATACACATTTGCAGTCACAACAGTGGCTGGAGATAACAAAACAGAGAGCAAGAGTGTTGGCAAATCATTCTTTACAAGTAAGCTTGTCTTGAAAAAGAACAAGTTTGTCATTTGGATTAGATATACTGTTTCTACTCTATTTCTTCAAGAGTTAGTCTTGCATTGCAGGGATTCATCAAATATTTGGACATAATTATGTTTTCCCCTCAAACTACCCCTGTCTTGCACACAGAGCCTGACATCATCAGGAACTTCACTGTCTTTAACATCACAACTTCCTCTGTGGTCCTGAACTGGGCTGAACCAGTGGGAAACTGGTCCTTCTATAGAGTAGAGTGGAATGATGGCAGTACATCTATGAATGAAACAACTACTCAAACAGATTTCACAGTAGCAAACCTGATCCCTGGAGTGAAATACACATTTGCAGTCACAACAGTGGCTGGAGATAACAAAACAGAGAGCAAGAGTGTTGGCAAATCATTCTTTACAAGTAAGCTTGTCTTGAAAAAGAACAAGTTTGTCATTTGGATTAGATATACTGTTTCTACTCTATTTCTTCAAGAGTTAGTCTTGCATTGCAGGGATTCATCAAATATTTGGACATAATTATGTTTTCCCCCCAAACTACCCCTGTCTTGCACACAGAGCCTGACATCATCAGGAACTTCACTGTCTTTAACATCACAACTTCCTCTGTGGTCCTGAACTGGGCTGAACCAGTGGGAAACTGGTCCTTCTATAGAGTAGAGTGGAAGGATGGCAGTACATCTATGAAATCTATGAATGGAACAACTACTCAAACAGATTTCACAGTAGCAAACCTGATCCCTGGAGTGAAATACACATTTGCAGTCACAACAGTGGCTGGAGATAACAAAACAGAGAGCAAGAGTGTTGGCAAATCATTCTTTACAAGTAAGCTTGTCTTGAAAAAGAACAAGTTTGTCATTTGGATTAGATATACTGTTTCTACTCTATTTCTTCAAGAGTTAGTCTTGCATTGCAGGGATTCATCAAATATTTGGACATAATTATGTTTTCCCCTCAAACTACCCCTGTCTTGCACACAGAGCCTGACATCATCAGGAACTTCACTGTCTTTAACATCACAACTTCCTCTGTGGTCCTGAACTGGGCTGAACCAGTGGGAAACTGGTCCTTCTATAGAGTAGAGTGGAATGATGGCAGTACATCTATGAATGAAACAACTACTCAAACAGATTTCACAGTAGCAAACCTGATCCCTGGAGTGAAATACACATTTGCAGTCACAACAGTGGCTGGAGATAACAAAACAGAGAGCAAGAGTGTTGGCAAATCATTCTTTACAAGTAAGCTTGTCTTGAAAAAGAACAAGTTTGTCATTTGGATTAGATATACTGTTTCTACTCTATTTCTTCAAGAGTTAGTCTTGCATTGCAGGGATTCATCAAATATTTGGACATAATTATGTTTTCCCCCCAAACTACCCCTGTCTTGCACACAGAGCCTGACATCATCAGGAACTTCACTGTCTTTAACATCACAACTTCCTCTGTGGTCCTGAACTGGGCTGAACCAGTGGGAAACTGGTCCTTCTATAGAGTAGAGTGGAAGGATGGCAGTACATCTATGAAATCTATGAATGGAACAACTACTCAAACAGATTTCACAGTAGCAAACCTGATCCCTGGAGTGAAATACACATTTGCAGTCACAACAGTGGCTGGAGATAACAAAACAGAGAGCAAGAGTGTTGGCAAATCATTCTTTACAAGTAAGCTTGTCTTGAAAAAGAACAAGTTTGTCATTTGGATTAGATATACTGTTTCTACTCTATTTCTTCAAGAGTTAGTCTTGCATTGCAGGGATTCATCAAATATTTGGACATAATTATGTTTTCCCCTCAAACTACCCCTGTCTTGCACACAGAGCCTGACATCATCAGGAACTTCACTGTCTTTAACATCACAACTTCCTCTGTGGTCCTGAACTGGGCTGAACCAGTGGGAAACTGGTCCTTCTATAGAGTAGAGTGGAATGATGGCAGTACATCTATGAATGAAACAACTACTCAAACAGATTTCACAGTAGCAAACCTGATCCCTGGAGTGAAATACACATTTGCAGTCACAACAGTGGCTGGAGATAACAAAACAGAGAGCAAGAGTGTTGGAAAATCATTCTTTACAAGTAAGCTTGTCTTGGAAAAGAACACGTTTGTCATTTGGATTAGATATACTGTTTCTACTCTATTTCTTCAAGAGTTAGTCTTGCATTGCAGGGATTCATAAAATATTTGGACATAATTATGTTTTCCCCCCAAACTTCCCCTCTCTTGCACACAGAGCCTGACATCATCAGGAACTTCACTGTCTTTAACGTCACAACTTCCTCTGTGGTCCTGAACTGGGATGAACCAGTGGGAAACTGGTCCTTCTATATAGTAGAGTGGAATGATGGCAGTACATCTATGAAATCTATGAATGGAACAACTACTCAAACAGATTTCACAGTAGCAAACCTGATCCCTGGAGTGAAATACACATTTGCAGTCACAACAGTGGCTGGAGACCTAACGAAGGCGAAGCCCTCTGTGACTTCAGTCTACACCAGTAAGATGATGTTTACAGTGTGAAGCTTTCATAGTTTAGGCACATGTAGAATTGTTCCAGTATATGATATGAAGGTAATTGGGAACAACAAGCAATTACAGGTACAACTGTAAACTATGTAAACTAACATCTTATTTTTACAACCTCGAGTGAATGATGCATTTATAGTCATTGCAATGGCTGAGGATAACAAATACGTTAGAGGAAGTACTGGCAAACCGCGCAGTACAGTAAGCCCAGGGCTGTTGATTGCTTGTTTATGTTGTCATTTAGATCACCTACCTGCACCTCTTCAGCTGATGGATGCCTGGATGGTTCTGATCTTATGATGCTGTTGTCTGGATTGTCACTTGCTTACTAAAAGACCTGGCTAACACTTTTCATGTTCTTTACTTCCACCTCCTTATTCTCCTACTTTCAGAACCGGACGTTGTCATGGCACCCGTAATAACGTCGAGCAAATATTCCCTGCACCTGAACTGGGCCAACCCTTCAGGACAGACAGCAGGGTACAAGGTGTTGTGGAACAATGTATCCCTGTTCACACAAGCTGTCTCTGCAAACATAACAGGACTGATTCCAGGAACTCATTACACTGTCAAGATCATTGCCCTGGCCCAGGACAACATTACCCAAGGGGCTCCGTACACCAGGGCACTTTACACAAGTAAGCTTTGGCTGTACCCCTCTCCTAACCAGCAGCCTTGGGGCTGTACCCCTCTCCTAACCAGCAGCCTTGGAGGGAAGCTTCTACAACCTCAGCTTACCCAAAGTTGACATGTCTACTTGAAGCCTATTTGGACTTTAAACCAATGTATTGAGATGAATATTTATTAACCAAGCTGTAGTTAAAGCAGTTCACAGAACTTGCATGTTTTCTGAATTGTAAAATTAGCCTCTTTTTTTCTCCAACTTTAACCTTGATTTCAACAGATCCCGATGATGTCACTAACCTTTTAGTGAGCAACATCACCACTTCGTCTGTGTGGCTAAATTGGAATTCTAGCCTGGAGAGAAGCTTTTTCAGAGTGGAGTGGACCTCTGGCAACAAGACTGGTCAGAAAAACACCAGTGAAACATCCGTCAGCATATCTGGGCTGGTCGCTGGCTTCCAGTACACCTTCAAAGTAACGGCAGTGGCTGGTAACAACATCACCGAGGGGAACAGTGGCACAACAACCTCATTCGTCAGTAGGTCCCAGTCCTCATGTATGGTCTTGTGTGTACAGTTCTGCACTTCAAGAATACAACAACATTCATATCCTGTCTTAAGGGAAATACAATACATTTCTACGTTAATTACATGTTCTTCAATTATTAATATTAATGATTGCATTGGTGCCTTGTCAATAATAGTTACAGTAAACAGCAAAACCCTCATGTGTAATATTGCTTAGATTGGTGTCCCTTGTAGTGTGACTGAATGGAGAAATATAATTGTGCCATTGACAGAGCCTGAGAGACCTGCCAACATCAGCGTTGTTGGTCGAGGTACCAGCTATCTGTATGTGGAGTGGATCCTGCCAGCTGGAAGAGTAGATGTATTCGCTGTCAGCCTCTCCAATGAGGCTCTAAAGCCAATGACAACCAATCAAAACATTTCTAATGTGAAGAAGGAGGCCAACTTCACTGACCTTCAGCCTGGCAGGCTGTATCTGCTCACAGTCACTTCTATCGCTGGATCTTTCAGCAGCCAGACAGACGGAGATCAGATTGCCACTGGTAAGTTATCATGGCCTGGGATGGCATCCACCATGTCTGTCTCTCTGTGTGTGTGTCTGTGTGCGTGTGTGTGTGTCTGTGTGTGTGTGTGTGTGTGCGTGTGTGTCTGTGTGTGTCTGTGTGTGTCTGTGTGTCTGTGTGTGTGTGTCTGTGTGCGTGTCTGTGTGTGTCTGTGTGTGTGTGTCTGTGTGTCTGTGTGTGTGTGTGTCTGTGTGTGTGTGTGTGTGTGTGTGTGTTGGTTCCATGAAACAGTACAGTCACCGTACTGTATCCATCTTTATACATTGAGCAACCATAGCTCACAGAATGAGCAACTGAATACACACACCCCTTCAAAGGCCATGGGAAAGAGGGGATCCATTTGAGGAGGCATTATCATTAGCATTAGCATTAGCATTAGCATTATCATTAGCATTATCATTAGCATTAGCATTAGCAAGTGTAAGTGCTCACCTTTACAAAGGACCCCTAATAATACATTTAATTAAGAAAAATGTATTGATGCGTGTATGCATAATGCATAATGTTCAGTACCCATTTCAAAATATGAAAATGAATTTGATCAGGTTTTGTGTTTGTACTGTATTCATACAGGCATTCATCCATCTATAACTTTTGAATCTCTTCCTGAATAACAGTTCCCAGTCCTCCTGGTGCCATCCTTCTCCTTTCCAAGACTAGCACATCTCTGACTGTGCAGTGGGCCCTCCCTGTTTCTATGGAGACAGCTCCAAACATCACCTATAATATCACCTACCAGTCCTCAAGTAATATCCAGAGTGTATCTTCCAAAAACAACAGTTATGTCCTCAGTGGACTAGCATCCGGAACTCTCTACAACATCACCGTGGTGACCGTGGGACCTCAGGGGTTTACGAGTACCCCTGTTCAGAACTCATCGTTCACCTGTGAGTACAGCATCATGAGTCATCAGTGAAAAAACAACATCAGGAAATGTTGTTTGTGTGTGTCTCACATTGTGTCTCACATTGTGTGTGTCTCACAATGAGACACACACAATGTGTCTCATTGTGTGTGTTCCCAACTTATCATGTTGCCTCTATTTCTGCCAGTGCCCAACCCTGTGTTGAGTCTTCGAGCCACACTGAAGAATACCTCCTCAGTTGTTCTGGTGTGGGACCTCCCTCTCTCTGCCCAGTCCTACTACACCTACAGAGTCCAAATCCTCAACAAACCCAAGGCCAGCTTTACCTCCGTCAGCAACACCACCTTTCTGGTCCATGATTTAGAACCCGGTACCGGCTACAACTTTACTGTCACCACGGTAGCAGGACAGGATAGTGAAGCCACTCCTCAGCTACTGTTCAGCTACACAAGTAAGTTGTCGCACACGACGACTCTTCATCGTTTATCACAAGCATATGTTAATGAGGTCAAGTAGGCATCCTGGTTTTCTGAGGGCATCGTTCTCAGCAGCCCTTGTTTCTACATAACTATGTTCTACATGTTGCCTGCAGAGCCCATGGCGGTCACTAACCTTACGGTGGTGGAGTCAAACATCACTACCATCAGACTGAGCTGGTCCCAGCAGGGTGACCACAAACCAAGCTACTCATACCTGGTGAACATCAATGGGACTTCTGTGAATCGGAGCCTAAACACCACGGATGAAAACTACCTACTGACTGATCTTGTCCCTGGAAGCCCTTATACCATTGCTGTGGTTGTCGTTGTAAAGACGGTCATGTCTGACCCAACAACTACAAACAGCTACACATGTATGGTTCCACTGTTGTCCCATCTTACACTTATATTAATAATATTATGAATAGTATTCCTTCTCACGGTCTGGAGTATAACCCAGAACAAAACATTTTTCACAAAAGTTTTGTTTGTAATGGTTTGTACATATTGAAACACAATACTTAAATGTTTTATATTCTTAATTTTCCAGATCCTGGGATAGTGACAGGCATCGTTGCTATAGGAACAACTACCACCCTGAGTGTCACCTGGCTGAGACCAACAGGACAGGTGGAGTTCTACACGGTCCAGCTGGACGACGAGGGTGTCACAAAAAACACCACCCTCACCCAAACCAACACCTCCAACTACTTGTTTGAGAACCTTATTCCGGGTCAACTTTACACAGTCACAGTGTTCACGCAGAGCGGCCCACACCGTCAAGAATCAGCTGCAGTTCAAAACGCAACATGTAAGTCTGTGTCTTGGTCTTAAACATGAGTGCAGTATTACATAAACCTTCAAAAGCTCATTTTATTTGTGTGCTTAGTGGGGACTTCCTTGGACTTCCTCAGGGTCAGATTGAGAGGGAATCTTGGGTACTCTCTTTGGGTTTGTTTGGTTCTGATATCCGTGGTTAGTTTTAGCCATTCCACAGACTCGGATGAAAACAAAAGGTGATCGTGCCTTTTCAGTTGCGGCCCCTAGTCTGTGGAATAAGCTGCTCATTTTTATCAGGTCATCCCCCATCACCGAGACATTTAAGTCTCGTCTTAAAACATGTTTTTATTCATTGGCTTTCGAGTCAGTTTAGGGTCACTTGTGCTTAATTGTTTTGTTTGTCTTCTTTTTTTTTTTTGCCTTATTTGATAACTTTGTACAGCACTTTGGTTGGCGTTTTTAAATGTGCTTTACAAATAAACTGACTTGACTTGATGGTTGTTTTCCCTCAGTTCCCAACCCACCTGGATCCGTCATAACTGTGGAACCAACGACTTCATCCATCAATATCAGCTGGACCCGGCCGGACCAGATGGTGGCTGAACGTTACAACTTCTCTGTGCAGATCAACTCAAGTACAAAGAACAGTACCAGCAACAACTGGTTCCAGTTTCTGAAACTCAAATCGGGAACTCTCTATTCCATCTCCGTGACGACAGTCGGGGCGCTTGGCTACGAGAGTTCAATGTTGACGAAAGCAATATCCACCAGTAGGTGTCTAGATTGAGCACGGACACACACACACACACACACACACACACACACGGATAACACACACACAAATAACACAGCTGTTGTCCATTCCTCTAGAGCCATACCCTGCGAGTAACCTGACAGCGAACAGTGTCAACATCACCACCGTGTTCCTGACCTGGGACCAGACAGAGAGACAGCAGGGCTACATCTACCAGGTAGAAACGGCCAACTCCAACGGCTCGCCCTTCATCTCCCACAACGTCACCGCCACAACCATAACCATCCCTGAGCTTCAGTCAGGGAGCGCCTACACCTCCACTGTCACCACAACAACCCAGGACAGCACCATGGCAACCCCTGTGAAAGTGTCCTACTTCACACGTACGTGACAGTGGTCCCATTGCATTGTGGGGTTGTCTACACGTGTATAATCCAATACTGGGATTTATTCTCCTGATTGAGAGTCTAAATGTTCGTGCCACTCGATTTGACTAGTTTGAAGTTACCTTCTCAGGAGGGAAAACTAATGTTGTGATCCCAATCTGATTCCAATGGTCTTGTGTCCTCCCTTCACCCTTGTAGGACCATTTAACATTAACAATTTAACCGCCACCACTCTGAATACGACGGCTGTGAATCTGACATGGGACAAACCGTTGCAGTACCAGAGCAGTTACACCTACAGGATCACCATCCTGGGGTGTGTGTCGGCCCCCAAAAACTACACAGTGACTCGTGAAGGGGATGTATTTGTTGACCTCTTACCTGGAAACAACTGCACATTCAGCGTTTCCGTCATCACAAGGAACGCCACTGAGGGAGATGCTGTTCTCACCTACCAGTACACAAGTAAGACTGTTCTCACCTTCCAGTACACAAGTAAGACTGTTCTCACCTACCAGTACACAAGTAAGACTGTTCTCACCTACCATTACACAAGTAAGACTGTTCTCACCTACCAGTACACAAGTAAGACTGTTCTCACCTACCAGTACACAAGTAAGACTGTTCTCACCTTCCAGTACACAAGTAAGACTGTTCTCACCTACCAGTACACAAGTAAGACTGTTCTCACCTACCAGTACACAAGTAAGACTGTTCTCACCTACCAGTACACAAGTAAGACTGTTCTCACCTACCAGTACACAAGTAAGACTGTTCTCACCTACCAGTACACAAGTAAGACTGTTCTCACCTACCAGTACACAAGTAAGACTGTTCTCACCTACCAGTACACAAGTAAGACTGTTCTCACCTACCAGTACACAAGTAAGACTGTTCTCACCTACCAGTACACAAGTAAGACTGTTCTCACCTACCAGTACACAAGTAAGACTGTTCTCACCTACCAGTACACAAGTAAGACTGTTCTCACCTACCAGTACACAAGTAAGACTGTTCTCACCTACCAGTACACAAGTAAGACTGTTCTCACCTACCAGTACACAAGTAAGACTGTTCTCAGCTTCCCAGTCTTCAACCCATCAACATCTGTTTACCTGAGGTCATGGGCGGCGCTGGGGAGGGGCTAGCAGGTGCTTCAGCACCCCCAAGAAAGACCAAAGCACCCCGATAGCACCCCCAAAAATAATTTCTGGAAAATCCGATCGGAGAATCGGATGTTAATTATACGGCGTCTGACACGGAGCAGTCCGCTAATGCGTTTGCCGCGGATGCAGAGACGGCAGCTAGCACAACTGCAGTTCCATTCAAATTAGCATCACATATACATATATATAATTGCGCAGCTCCCCCTGTCAATGAAAGCACCCCATCAGCAGCTGCATTAAAAATGATCTGGCGCCGCCCCTGCCAGAGGTTGTTCTCTCGACCACCTCTCTCAACCCTCTCTCTCCTCCTGTCTCCATGTTAAACAGAACCTGAGGTGGTCCAGCTCAACATCAGCAACACAGGAAGCAACAGCTCTGTCCGGGTGTCCTGGAGTCCTCCCCCAGGGAGGGTGGAGCAGTACGTGGTGGTCCTGAGCACAGATCGTGGGCCCCCCTTACGAGAGTCTCTAAACTCCTCCTCGACATTCAGGAACTTCTACGAGTTAAATCCAGCCACAGAATACAATGCCACGGTGACCACGATTAGCGGACCTTTCAACGCGACGTCAGGACCCGTTACCACGGCGACGTGTGAGTACGACGAAGAGCGCCGGGCAAAAGAGCCTGACACATCAGACCCCAGGTAACATTATGATTATTTGGATGTTTCTTTCAGTTCCAAATCCACCTGGACCCATAAGTATCTTGACCAAGACCACCAGCTCCCTGTCTCTGCGCTGGGAGGAAGCCCCTCTGATGAGCAACAGCTCCTTCAAGTACATTGTGACGTACACATCACCAGGGAACGGAGACAAGAGCGTCACAACCGCTAACCAGACGACCAACCTCACTGGCCTGGAGTCAGGGACTCCATACACCGTTTCCGTGGTAACACTGGGGCCATTGATCCTTAGGAGCAAGGCGGTGCAGATGAACGTCACTACGCGTAAGTGGTTTAACTGACGCGCACACACACACACACACACAGAGGCACTCACGCACACTATCCACCTCAATCATCTGCCACAAACAATCAAGACAGCATAACCTGACCTCTCATGATCTGATCACCCCTCCATGCCATTATCTGTGAGACCCTATCTTCACCCACTGGCCCCAAAGTTATCAGCTATGTTCCAACACTCACCCCACCTTCCCTTTCCAATCACCCAGGTCCAGAAAGGATCTCGGGTCTGAATGTAACTGAGATAGACGAGAAGAAGGTCACCCTGCAGTGGATGAAGCCTACAGGTGACAAACCAGGCTACAAGTACGCCGTGAACTGGACACTCTCCACAGAACCCAAGGAAACATCAGATACCACCACAGTCATCACGGGCCTAGTTCCTGGGACGAAATACACCTTCAGTGTTACCACACAGACAGCTGACGGAACAGAAGGAGCTCCAGTCAGCATCACCAGATGTACAAGTGAGCTCTGGGAGATGCACTCTAGAGTATGAGGCAGGACCTGCGCCATACCTCACAGCAGCATTCTAATAGTAGTGGTTCTCAAAGTGGGGCTGAAACAAGTTTTTCTTAGAGACTCGCGTGTGGGTGATTGTCGAGGGGCTGCAGAGGGCTGGATTTAGCTATAGAAAGAGCCCAGGATTATTAAATGAGTGAAATGAAGTGAAAGTACACTTACTTTTACTGTCAAATGTGCCATACTCCATGTTAATCATCATAACTGGCTTGTTTTCCTGTCTCTGTTCAACCCTATCTGTGCTGCAGAAGCAAGTCCCGTGTTCAATCTGACGTGTGAGGGCCCCAACAGCCCTGAGGCCTGGCTTAACATGTCCTGGAGCCCTCCTGCAGGAAACATGATAGGCCTTACTGTCAACATTTCCAAGGACAACAGTCAGATCAACAGTTTCAACCCTGGGGTCCAGTGCAACCAAATGTGCACGTACAGTGTCTCCAACCTGAGTCACTACACAGAATACAAAGTGGCTGTCGAGACGCTGGCCTGTGGCCCTCCGAGCGAGATCCGATATTGCACCGAAACTACAGGCATTACAAGTATGGGCATTCTTAGACAGCAATAATGTGGATTCATGTGGATTTAAACTGATGGGTCAGGATTTAGTGCTAGTTTAATTACCAAACTAGTTGTTATTCAAATGTCATCATGTCAGCAATTGAGGTGTTTATGAATGTCTATTCTTTCTGTTACAAAGGTCCACCAATCCCAGCCAACGCTTCAAACCTGGTGCACATCACCAAAACACAACACGACAGTTTCACGGTTCAAGTTAACCCCAGTCTCCTGGACAACAGGAATGGACCAATCACAACATGGGGTGTGCTGGTGACTTCTGATACCAGCAGTACGTTCTCTTTCCTCTGTTATTGCATACGACATAGACCTCCTGTCAATGGATCTTAAATGTCAATTGTAGTTATGTAATTGTGGTGGCACATAGTCAAGTATGACAAGTACAGAATTAAAAGTGTTGTGTTTGATCATCCTGATCGGCTATTTCATTGGTCCCCATGTAAGTGGCATACGCTTTACTTGTGCTTTGAATTCCAGATCCAGTGACCAACCTTTCTGTGTACCTGAATAAGACCTACAAAGACTCAGATAAAGCATACCTGGCAACCATCCAAAATATCTCTGGGTCCAGCCGCAGCGGAGGAGACTACCTGACCTTAGACATAGGTGATGGAACTTCTTGTCAAGGCTATAGCAACCCTGCCCTGAAACCACTGCACACGTACAGGTAAGGACAGATGGGCTCCAGGGCTGGAAGGGCAGCTCGCAGGGAACAACCAGGAACTTAGAAACTCTCTGAGGCACATGAGAAAAAAGAAAGTCAGAGAGACATTTGTGTTATTTTTGTGTGTTTTGTTCCAGGTATGCCATAGTGTTGTTCACTCTGCTTGAGATCCAGCCCCGGTCAAATCTTGTGAACGTGGCAACGTCTTTTTTCACAGTGACCGAGTGGTACCACACTGACAATCTGCCACAAAGCCCAGGTAGCGACTTCCAGGAACCCCGTCAGCCAGAACACAGGGGACTGTACACAAGACACTAGATCATGTGTCTCTTTCTCTTCTTTTAAAGTTGTTATTGGCATCGCGGTCGGGGCTTCGCTTGGAGTTTTCGCCGTCCTCTTTATCATCCTGATCGGCTTTGTCGTATACTGGATGAGGTATAGTCTCCACGTCACCCTTCGTCATGACATCATCATGGAAAATCCTAGTTACATACAGGAAGTAGTAGGTTTTGTGGTTAGCAGTTGGTTGTTGGGTGCTTGAAGATCATGTCATTCCAATTGCAGACGGAGACAGAAAGACAACTCGGACATCCAGATCCACTCCCTGAGGTGAGTCTGGGATGGGTCCCGTCACCAACCACATGTACAGCGGTTGTGGCTCCTGACTTTGATGGATTGATCCCAAAACATATACAGCTGATCACTTTTAACATAATTGATTTCTCTTTCCTTTTTCAGGGCTAAAGTGTAAGTATGATTTCACGTGGTGAACCCTGGTAATTCCCGATGTGTATGTAAGCCTATGAGTTGTTTTTAGTAGATCTGTTTACTCTGACCCAGTCCACACTTCACCCTTTAGTCTTGATGTGTTTTGATGTTTTTGGGGAAATCCTAAATTATTGTTTGGGTCTAGTACAATGGTAAAAATTAGGTTTTCCCAAAAAGTCCACCCACAAGACACTGCAGGCAGACCTGAGCAAACGATAGTCATTGAAAGGATCTTTCCCTGATACTGTGGATGGATGATGTACTCCCTGACCCTGAGTTTCTGTGAGCAGCAGTGTGGCGGTGAAGGTAGAGGACTATGAAGCCTACTACAAGAAGCAGAAAGCTGACTCCAACTGTGGCTTCGCTGAGGAGTTTGAGGTAAACAAAATGACTGATAAAACCAAAACATTCAAAGATCAATGTAAACTTGAAAATAACAAGCACACTTTTTTTTGTGTGTGTTTGTGTGTGTAGGAACTTAAGCCTGTCGGCACAGTCCAAGCTAAAAACAGTGCTCTGGCTGTGGAAAACAAGCCAAAGAATCGTTACAACAATGTTCTGCCCTGTAAGTCAACTATGACCTCCATCCTCTTGCCAGTAACTCAACATTCTTTCCACTAACTAACCATACCCATCAATGCTTCTCATATCTAATCCTCCATCTTCAACAATGCAATACAAGACAATTTTCATTGCAAAACAGAACAATATAGCCTAGTATATTTCAACCATCTTTTGTAATTCTTGTGAAATATGCATACACTGTAAAAGATAAAGTACGATAACCACTATATACCTATCCTGCTCAAACATCAGCTTCATACAAAACAGGTGAGTAGATAGGCACTCTGAACTCTAGGGGAACTCTCTCTCTCTCTGCGTCTCTACATGTTTCTCTACCTCTCTCCTTTATTTTCATTCTCTCTCAACCCTCATCCATCCCACCGTCTCTTCCTAGACGACTCCTCTAGAGTGAGACTCTCCACCCAGGGGAGTGGGTTCGATGACTACATCAATGCTAACTACATCCCGGTGCGTACTGACTCCTCCTCATCAGCACGTCCAGATCTCATTGCTTCTGTTGGCCTCTGTCTTGACTCTGCTGAGCACAAACACTCAATCTGTTATCTAGCATCTCAGAGCAGGAGGTCTGATTTAGGATCAGTCACTAGAAGTTTGAATACATTATATCAAACAAGCAGGCTGTTCCTAGACCAGCACTACCCGTTAAAGATGCTAGATGAATAAAGACTTAAAGGTAGAGCACCATAGGTGTAGGTGGTGTGTGTGTTTACGCTGTGTGTCACCTGGCAGGGATACAACTCCAGGAAGGAGTTTATTGCGGCCCAGGGTCCGTTGCCTGTCACGGTGGACCAGTTCTGGAGGATGATCTGGGAGAAGAACGTCCTGACCCTGGTCATGCTGACCCGCTGCAACGAACAGGGACGAGTGAGTGGCCCTAACACTGACACTAACACACACTGAGTGACACCCACACTGACACACACATACACAGACACACTCATTACACACCCTTTCATGCTCTAAACAGTATGCGTAAAAATGCACATGCACGCTAACACACACACACACATTGTATCACACACAAATATACAGTTAGACACTGACACACATCAATCTTTTCTGTCTTAGGTGAAATGTGAGGAATACTGGCCGGCCGACACAAAGCACTTTGAAAACATCACTGTGACAACCACTTCCGAACTCCCCCTTGAAGACTGGACTATTAGGGAGTTTGACGTAAAAAATGTACGATTTTATTAATGTAACAATAGGTTAAGGATAGAATTGTCAGGTGGACAATACTTTTCTTCAAATGTATCATGTTCAATGTGGCAAAAATAATGCTTAAGCTTTCTGTATTATGAATTCTGAATTAGGAAATCAAACCTCAAAATGTTGATCAAACTTCCAAGAAATGTCCTTTGTTGCGTTAGCCTCCAAGCAGGAATGAGTCTGCCTCTTTGGTCAACAGGTGAAGACAGCAGAGACTCGCTCAGTGCGCCACTTCCACTTCACCGCCTGGCCGGACCACGGCGTGCCTGAGACCACAGAGCTGCTTATCAACTTCAGGCACCTGGTCAGGGAGCACATGGATCAATTCTCCCGCCACTCCCCCACCATCGTCCACTGCAGGTTAGCTGGCTCAGACACACACACACACACACAGATACACACGTGGATATTGTTCAAGTTCACACAACCACAAGCTGAGCTGATCATGTTCTCGCTCTCTCGATCTGTACCTTCTATTCTCCTTCCCTCCACAGTGCTGGTGTGGGCCGTACAGGCACCTTTATAGCCATAGACCGTCTCCTCTTCCAGATTGAGAGGGACAGCATGGTTGACGTGTATGGAACCATCCATGACCTACGCATGCACCGACCTCTAATGGTGCAGACAGAGGTGAGACACACACAAACACACAGACGCATGCACACACTGTGTTGATCTAACAGCATTTCGAAGGTGCACATTTCAGATTTTGCTACAGTATGATGCTTGTTTGGGAAAGCTGAATAAAGTGTTGTGTCTTTACAGGACCAGTATGTGTTCCTAAACCAGTGTGCTGTGGACATCATCCGATCCAGAACTGGAACAAATGTGGACTTAATCTACCAGAACACTGCTGCCCTCACCATCTACGAAAACGTTGAACCCAAGAAAAATCCTGATAAAAATGGCTACCACAATGCCTAAGCAGTGGCAGCCGTCCTCTGTTCAGTTCCTCTCTTCATCCAACTCTCCGTAGCTCTCAAATACTCTAGTTTCAGAAAAACCAATAGGAGTTAGAAAAGAGAACGTTTTAACAAAAAAAGTGTGTTTATTTTTCTATGCCATCCTATACACTCGAGTCCATTCTTTGATTTATATTCTGTATTTTCTAATTTATTAAATGTATGATGTAGGATAATCTATGCAGATAACATGCAGACAACACAAAATTCTATTTTATGACCCAAAAAAGTATGTATATAAAATGTTATCTTATAATTATGTTCATGTTTTCTTATATCTGCACATTTTTGATATGTCCAAGATTTTTTATATTTTCTTGCTTGCTAGTACGGTTATTTCATTCATCAATTTATTTAAAAAAAGATTTGCTCAGGTAATGATGTGAGATATGTGAATGCTGTATAGTTACAGGAAGTTAAGGGATCGTATGTTGGTGGGTTGACTGAATATCTCTTTACAACCTGGTATTGGACCTCGCCACCAACTATGCTGCGAGGTTTGGACTCTTTAAGGCCTCTAGATGGTGCAATTACATTATCTTGAACATGATATGAGGCCATTGCATAGGAGTTTCAGTTTTGATGAACGAAAGAGCAGTCTGTAAGGGAATATTTTCGTATTCTGTATTTATGCAATGCTCTGCTCATGCACTGGATGCATCTGCAATAAAAACAACTCTGTAGTTTTTACATGGAAAGTCTGTAAGACGTGTGTTCTTGTTGCTGTAAATGTGAGCTGCAGAGAGACTTCTCCAGGGAGTGTAGGGTATGCCAGTCTGGTTGTGAGACTTCTCCAGGGAGTGTAGGGTATGACAGTCTGGTTACATTTACATTTAGTCATTTAGCAGACGCTCTTATCCAGAGCGACTTACAGTAAGTACAGGGACATTCCCCCGAGGCAAGTAGGGTGAAGTGCCTTGCCCAAGGACACAACGTCAGTTGGCATGACCAGGAATCGAACTGGCAACCTTCGGATTACTAGTCCGACTCCCTCACCGCTCAGCCACCTGACTCCCTGGTTGCCCTTCTTAACATCGTCACTGAGAGGCCACAGGTTAAACACATTCTGATGTGTTTATTCTGAAAAGGAAATGTCTTCTCTCTCCCTGCTGTGCATCTCATCTATCTTTAGACATTCCTGCGATCATGGCAGGAGGAAATGCTTTATTTTCAGTTCCTAAAGGGCAGAACTTTCCATGAGGGCTACCTTCTTGTTTTAGAACTGTGATTCTACTGTATTCTTACCTCTTACATTTACATTTAGTCATTTAGCAGACGCTCTTATCCAGAGCGACTTACAGTAAATACAGGGACATTCCCCCCGAGGCATGACCGGGAATCGAACTGGCAAACCTTCAGATTACTAGCACGATTCCCTAACCGCTCAACCACCTGACTCCCTCTTAAAGCCACTAAGCCACTACACTGCTTACTGTTTTACTTGTCTATGTATGGTGTACAGCCTTGTTATAAAATGTTTAGGTATAATTAAGAGCACTTGTATGGTATAAGTAAACAAAATGGCAAATTCCGTAAGGGAACTCAAAAGTTTGATGTTGTTAGGTTATTACGTGTTTAAAGATGTTTAAATGCTGTGTGTGAGACGCTCGCTGGTCCAAGGCAGAAGATGAACAAGGGGATGACTTACTGCCTGCTTATCCATCTGTCACCAAAATTGAAATAAAGATGTTGCACTTTTTTCTTTCCAGATGTGTCTGTGGGCTTCTGTGCGGGAGCATGTGAAAGTTTGACTACTGCTCTGTCTTAACGCCACACACTCCCTGGGCTTTTAAAGCAATTGTTCTTTTACCTGTTTTGCCTTTCCCTTAGTCCTGACCATAGGACATTTATCAGGATAAACTATGGCTACTGCACATCTACAGCTCGTGCAATTATTATGTTTCATAACATTTTCCTACCAGTGAAATGTAAGCCAAGACAAGAAATGATGACTAAAATAGCTTTCCATTTCAATGCGGGAGCTGGTATCTCTGCATTATTCAGAAATACTTTCACTGTTACGGACAGCTAAGTGTACCCTTAGTGGATAAATAAGTAATAGACCCAGTTTTTGTGTCAGAGGAAAACATCCATTTATTTTCAGCTGACGTCTGCCAAGCCTAGGTCCTTATTGTAGAGGTTGGGTACTGTAGGTCTGTTATAGACCATTGTTCATCCATAGTTTAGGCTATATGACACAGTTACATCGTATTTAACAGATATCCATGTTATGTTCCTAATCTTTCAGTAAATTCTTATAGTAGCCGAGGTCAAGAATCCAAAAACAGGATCACTGACCGATGGAACTGTCACCTTAAAGAGGCCTGTGCTATGAGCCTTGGGCTTTGACAAAATGGGGGACACTAGAGAAACTAACCGGGTGCTCCAAATCAAAGAATGAGAGCAAGTCGACTCCCTATACAGTGAATTTGCAATGTACTAAATTAATTGAACCAGTTAATTTGTTGATTATCCTTCATGTACAGTATTGTCATATTGACATTTTTACTTAGTAGATTAAAGCAGAGCACAATAAAGTACAGTGGAGTATAGTAGAGTCCTCATCGAGCACACATTAATGATGCAAACTTTTTTTCAAAACTGTAGAAAATATTTTTTCAACCTGTTTTTTTTTTACCTTCTGAAACTTTTTCGAATTTTTTTTTTCCCAACCTTCCAAAACTTTTGTTGAAAACAGTTTTTTGTTTTTTTACCTTTCTAAACTTTTTTTTCTAAAAGTTCTTTTTTTTCAACCTTTTGATTTTTTTCGAAAATGTGTTCTAGCTAGCCTAGCTAATGTTACTGCTCAAATCCGCGTTAGCTAGACAGCTAGCTAGCTAGCGATAGCAAGCTACTTTTACTATTTGAGTTTGATAAACCAATTTGAAGCCCCTTTCCCTCTTGCTTGAAGGGCAGCAACATAGAATCCTTTGTACATCGTTAATTATCATTTTGGGAAGATCACCGAAACTCCTGTAAAAAACTGCATTCTGTGTGAGAGAACTAACGTAACTGCTAACTACCGGAAGTTGTTGTCCTGGCTTTGTGAAATATGCGGAAGTGATGCGTGCATAAAGTGAATTCAGGGGGGGATTGAGCTAGCCTGGTCCTAACAAGACCCCGCAGAATAGCTTTGCTCGCATCTTTCTCCGCCGCCATTACTGAACTACAACTCAAACTAGTGCACGACACCAACGTCATCGTTCTCAGCCACTCCCTCTGTTCGCTGATTGGACCTACAAAAAAATTGTTTCTGAAAACCGACTGATGCACTGAAATCCCAGACCTAGTACAGAAGCAAAATCCAAATTGAGCGGAAGTACGTAGGAGGGCAGAGCCAGGCTAGGAGTGAGCCTCATCATGGCTCAAACCCAGAGCTATAGAAAATGGCTCTGCTCAAACCTAACCACCTTTGCAAAGGTAAACTAGCTCTGATTAAAGCACCAGCTAAGTTTACACTTAATAGTACAGTAGGCATTTAACGTTAATTATATCTACATATATATATAACTTTGTGAGTGCAGGAAAATAACAGTTAGTAAACATATTTTATTCAATTCAATACATTCAATCTTACTTGTTGCTACGGTAATCTAAATTCCAACTGTCCTTATTGATGAACCACTGATGAGTGAGTAACGTTAAAATAAACTGACGACAGAGGTTGTCAACAAAAATCTACTTAAGTACAGTTACTTCCCCATCTCTGTATTTAAAATGTAGTTTATACAATCGGACCCGTACACCATGTACTTGTGACAAGCCCCTCCAGACAGTGGGAACATGCTACCACTAGAGGCGTCAAAGTCCCACTACACAACAGTCTCCAACTACATTCCAACCGACAGAACTTCCAGCTCCAAGTAGACCAGTCTGGGCTCCGCCGCCCACCCGTCATATTCTTATTCGTCAACAACCGAGAAGGCGATGAAGCAGTACAGGACTCACCGTTAACGGACTGTGAAAGGAAGTCCACGATTGGTAGCTTTACAGAGTGAGTACAATGCTTAAGTTTACCAAGGATAATATTTAAGGAAGCATTAACAAACAGGCTAGTAGCCCTAGCTTTTCTACATTTGCTTTCAAAAGCCATTGTAGGATTGCTGGCTAGCTAGCACTAACCGTATGCTAAGCTACGCTAACATGATACCATTGTCTATTAAGGTAGTATGGAAATATAAGGCTAATGATATGGATGCATTTATTTCTTCAGCTATGTATTTAGTCAACATTTATTGAAAATCCAGAGCAAACCAAACCATAGCAATCTAACGGTTCATGATGCCCCACGCGGTGCGACCTGCCAGGCTGCCACTTGTTTGCATGGCAACCATTCCTGTCTCAAACACAGCCGAACAAACGACGTGTGACCGCTGCAAAATAGGATGCTTTTGTTGACCCTATGCTTTTGTAGTATGGGTTTCTTTCGTTTCTGCTATGCCATTTTACGAGCTGCGATAAAGATATACACTGTTATCGCAATTAATTGTAGCATGATGGCTCGCCAGACAAGCTATGTTGTAATCGGCTGCAGCTCAGTATCAAATGTGGGAACTTGAATTATTCGGCTACGTGCGAGGATGCAACAGACTAACCTTTTAATTAGAACCTTACAGGCAATGCACAAGACTGAAGGCAGTTGTAAAGCTAGAAACTAGATTTGTGTTTGTGTAGCCATACTAGTGTAACTTGTCTGAGGTGTCCAGTGCCGACACACACAATATAAACAACCTAGTGCTACAGGTGCAGCATCAGCTCCTATTTTACAGGTGGCTAGTTTAAATTAGAGACAAATTATTATTATTTGTTTATGACTATGTAATATTGCACATTCCAATCGTGGTCATATTAGGTTGGGCTCGACTGCTTCAGCTTTGACCTGGACTGGTGGTGTTGCTGTCTTGACTAGATTCTCTAGGTCACAGTCATTTGCATCTTCTTGAATAGTAGAAAATATCTATGGGGAGGATTTTCTGAAGCCCTGATGTATGTCACAACACTTAAGTTAGGTGTATATTTTGGCGCTGCTTGTGTTTTTTGGCAATGTCTGTTAGTGGTCTACAGTTCATTTTTTGTGTGCCAAAAATGAGGTTAGGCCTATTGGTTACAGGCACATTACAACGTCCTGACAAGTGTATTCTGGGTAGCCCACAATGAGAAGGTGTTATTCCAGTGGTGTGCCCTGCACGCTCTATATCCTGGGTTCTAATCCCACTCAGCCTAAGGAGGTTGTCATGTCGTGCTGTGTGGTGTGTACATATTGTATGGTGGGTTTGAGTCCTCCCCCCCCCCCCCCCGGCCCTGCAGGATCCACTTCTGCATAACTGCGTAAATCACCTTGTGGTCTCAGCCCGACCACCCTGCGTTGGATAAAACTGTCTCGAAAACTAATATATGTACATTTATTAATTCAATTATTAATTTGTTCATTCCTTCATAAGCACAAGCTTGCTTCTGTATTGGACAATGTAACAATGTAACACTTTGTTCAGATTGAGGATTAGGCCTAATCACTAAATCTCTGCCGGGTAAGGTTGTTCAATGAAAGAAATGTCTGTTTCAGTTTAGACCAGCCCTGGGCTGCGGACAGCTACGTTGTCTGACTAACATTGTGTTTCATAGATGGACCTGGTAGGCCTGCCCCTTCCTGTCCTTATCACAGAGCTCTCCAGTCTCTTTCATCATTCATTCTACCCATATGCTTTTGAAAAATCGCTCTGATATCGAATGCCTGCAAAATGTCAGTCTGCCTTCCAGGCTTAGCCGGCCTTTGAGTGGAGAATATGTGAACAGACATCCCCAGTGCTGAGTCAATAACAGGAGCGATACTGTGGCTGGAAATAGGCTAATAGATCCCTGTTGCTAACCTGAGGGCTCACTAGACAAAGAACTATCCACAGATTAAAACTGTGTGTCTCCTTGGCCTGGTTTCTGCTGTTTCAACGGGCTTGTTGTGGTGGTTTGTGGTGAACCAAAAATTATTGAATGTTGACCTCTATCCTCTGCTAGTGTTTTGTGTAGAGGGACATGGGCTATTGATTGAAACCCCGCTCTGCTCTTCACTTTCACACTCACCCGAAGCCACCGGCTCTGCACTAATCAGGAGGGAGAAATGTAATGGTGTTGAACCCTAAGCCTATCATCTTGAGCTGTGGCTTTGCCCTGCCAGGAGCTGCTGCAAAGAGGGATAGAGAGAGTGGGGAGGAGAATGGGATAGAGAGAGAGAGAGAGAGAGAGAGAGAGAGAGAGAGGGAGAGGGAGAGGGAGAGGGAGAGG
>NC_085022.1:22171110-22254731 GCF_963692335.1 Osmerus eperlanus | reverse complement strand
TGTCTGATTCACTTTGCAAAGACGGTGAAGTGTGAGACCTTCACGTAGACTCATAGCTTAGCTTTGCCAATTCCCAGGCTGGGACTTGGGAGTAACACACACATACGAGTAGAGATGAAAACGGTTTCCTAGAACAGTTTTGAAAGGATTTGACATCTGTCTCCATGAGGTCATACGTGGTTGGCAACTGTTGAATTGAGACTCACGCTAGCTTCAGTCTGACCACAGTGGGTGTAGCAGGAAGGGAGTGCCGTAAACTGCTTGTTATATCTAACAACTGCTTACTATGGGAGTGTCCATGTAGTGGATTTGATAGAGGGGTCCAGGGCTGTTCCAGCTCTCCAGGGAACCACACATCCCCCTCCTCTAATAGGGAAATCTAGGCTAACGCTGCCTTTTTTTCATTCGGGCCTTCCTCTTCCTTGGAGACAAGAAGTTCTCTGTTCTATATTTTCTTTTGTCAACCTCTTGCAGAGAATGTGCTAAGCTACGGAAGCTAACATTGAAATTCCTTACCTGAGGTCATTACCAAGTTCCCCTCTCTGTAAGGTCAGTAGCAGGTAGCGTGCTTAGATAAGCTAGGCTAAGGAAGCTAAGATGTGCAGTGCTGGTCCCTTGAATACTGAGGTTAGTACTAGGTGCCTGTGTATGAAATGTCAATAGCAGATAGGCCTAGTGTTTTATGCTAAGCTAAACTTGGCTAAAGAAGCCGAGATGTACCGATATTCGGCTTCTGAAATGTTACTGACATTGTCAGTATCAGGTATTGTGCTGGGCTACGGCAGGCTAAGGGCGTTCTGTTCTGGTCCTTTTGAAGTCTGAGGTCAGTAGTACCAGGTTCCTCTCTGAAATGTCAGTATCGGTTTGTCAGTTCCTCCTCCTCCCAGCAGTTCCCCCTGGTGTGATGGAGAACCAAGACGACCCTCCCGCGTTCTGACCTGTCAAGGTGGAACCTTTAAATGAGCTGTGTGATCTGTAGCAGTCAAAGCAATCTTAATGGTATCAGACCTGAAATCACAGCTTATTCAAATAGACTACAATCATCCCGCTGTGTGCTAGTGAGGATTTAGTTGCACCTGTTGGTTAGTTGGTATATAGGCAAACCCATTGAAGCTTAACCCATGGCCCTGGCAGTCTTGTATCAGCCTATTGCATCTTAGAGGTTTTCTTGCACTGGGATACTTTGCTTCGCTTCTGCTCTGGTGGTTCCCGTTCTATTTCTGTTTGTTCAATGAAGAGTCCGCCCACTCTCTCACACGCATACACACCACTGTGTTGGAATGACCCTTGAACCCTGTGCTTTTTCTGGATTGGGTGGGCTGCAGCTGTGGCCTGTGTGTTTCCACAGCAGTTTAAGATGGACCTCCCTGTGGAGAGAACAGACGAGACACAAGGTGGAAACAAGCTCGTTGGAGAGCAGCCGATACAGTGATGAGTCAGGAAGCTTTTGAGCTTCGTTGAACTTCGGCCCTGCAGAGTCACCCCCCCCCCCGTCCAGAGCGTCACCTTTATGGATCCGAAGGGCGTTTCCTATTGCTATGGAAGGAAAGTCCACTGTCCTTGAAGTCTGTCGTAAAAGGTTTTCGTTTCACTTGGCTCAAATTGATGCCATGCTGGACCCGTCCTCTCTGGCACGAGGTGTCCACTCTGGCACGAGGTGTCCTTCCTCTGATTGTAGCCAGAGCGAGCTCTTAGACCTGGTCCCGGTTTGATAAACCTTTTCTGTTGTCTTAAGCAGTTTTGCTATTTGTGGCGAGAGGGATGGGGAAAAAATGACCTGAGATGAGTGGCTGAATGAGAGTGTGGGCCACCAGAGTCTATACAGGGAGGGAGGGGCTAAATGAGAGTGTGGGCCACCAGAGTCTATACAGGGAGGGAGGGGCTGAGGAAAGGACGCTAACGATCAGAAGTCTCTCTGCCAGTGTGTCAGGTTACTAAGAGGGGAACTTGTGACACCTGAGCGAGCTGGCTGTACGTTGCCCACCTCCTCAGGTTTCTGCCCACCGCTTGTTTCCACAGCCCAGGCTTGTCACCTGAGCCACTGCAGGCACACACACAACCTCACCTCAACCTGGTCACCTGATGGTTTCCAATCATTACCTCGACATCTACATATGAACACTCATCACTCTGTGACAGAGTTGCTATAGCTGCACATTAGTGCTGGAGCCATGTTAGCTGTTTGTTTTTTCTGTGGTTAAACTTCAGAAGAAGTGAGTCTTTGTGTGCAGCAGATAATCATGGATCAGAAGTGCACTGTTCTAACAGTATTTCAGTGTTTAGTGCCAATAAATGGTCTGTCTTTTTACATGACAAAACAAGGGATATAAAGGGAGCCAGGGAGCACAGGCAGCAGCTGAATGTGAGGTTGGGTCGTGATTTGTAACCTAATTAAGGGAAGAGAACCCAGGTCCATTAAGAGAGCAGTACAAAACCTAGAGAGTTAGGTTTTGGCTAGCGCCTCAGGACCCAGCCCTCCTGCACTCCTAGTGTATTTAGTATGTATGCTCTGTGTCACACCTACGTGCTGTGCTGTGGTTTGGGACTACAACGTTGCTCAAAACCACCTTTCTAGATTGAAACCACGGACGTGAAGTCCCATGTGCAAGATTCCTCTGTCCTGTGTGTGTGTGTGTGTGTGTGTGTGTGTGTGTGTGTGTGTGACTGCGAGCATTGAGTTGCCCCCTAAGGTCTCCTGGGCCAGTGTACGGTGCAGCTGTTGCCTTGCTTCATCCCAGAATAAAGCACAAGGCTGTGACCTCAGTGGAAAACACAGCCCCAGTTGGCCCTTAGAGAAAAGCCTGTTGTGAGGAGGAATAATTAGTCCTCCAGGTATTGGAGTGCACTTAGTGACTGCCCTCATCTGCCCTCAAACCCCTCCCTCTTCATACCTCTCCCCCCTCTCAAATAAATTGGACTGCTATTACCTGATTTGACCCAGCTGTAGAAATAACTCAATCATCTGTCTGATTGGAGGGGATGGACTGATGAGATGCTTGACTAATATTTTTTTATTTTTTTTAAACACAAAAAAACGATTTCCAGGCTAAAGGAGGTCTATAATCAGATCTGTCTTCCCTCAAATAGAGTAGTCCCCCTCTCATTACACAGCCCAACCCTGGGGCCTCATTAAACCACAGCAGGGGGGTGGGGGGGGGGCGGGGTGGGGATCACCAGGGGCGAGGTAGGGGTGCTGATTATCCTCTTAATATAACAAGAAGTTCGTCAACAGTCGGACAGACACTGTCACAGACACACAGTCAGGAGGTCTGTGATCTCTGAGCCATCCTCCTGTTGCCATGTTTACCCTGGCAACTGGTTCTAGTAGTGTCAACAAAAACCTGCTCTGCCCCCAGGGTTGTGTGTCCTTGTATCTGGTTCAGCCAGGCACTGTTTAACGGCTTGGAGGTCACCACTCCAGATGTTTCAGGGTGTAGAAACCCTTCTTATAAGCTCACCACCAACATTTCACTCCCCAGACAAGACGTTGGTCTGCTCAAGAACAGCTTAGTCTGGTGCAGGGGTGCTCCAGCACACCTGACCCCAATGAGTGCTCGTTACCTGGCTTCCACAGAGCTTGATAACAACTCATTTATTTGAATCAGGTGTGTCTTTACATCCACCTTTTTCTGAGCCATCTCTCTGTCTTGATGCCCCCTCCTTCCCTCACCTCATCCTCTCTCCCCCTCCTTCCCTCACCTCATCCTCTCTCCCCCTCCTTCCCTCACCTCATCCTCTCTCCCCCTCCTTCCCTCACCTCATCCTCTCTCTCCCTCCTTCCCTCACCTCATCCTCTCTCCCCCTCCTTCCCTCACCTCATCCTCTCTCCCCCTCCTTCCCTCACCTCATCCTCTCTCCCCCTCCTTCCCTCACTTCATCCTCTCTCTCCCTCCTTCCCTCACCTCATCCTCTCTCTCCCTCCTTCCCTCACCTCATCCTCTCTCTCCCTCCAGCTATGTCAGCTCAGGGATTCTCTTTCAGTTGACTTCTTATTTACGTTAGATGTACTGGTGTTATGCCCCCCCCACCTCCAGCTCCTCCTCCTCCTGCTCCTCCTCCAGTACTGTGGTGAGATTTAAAGGCACAGGTCTGCTCAGTCCATGTCTAATACATCGGGGGGGGGGGGGGGGGGGCGGTCATTTTAGACCCATCACCTAGGTCTAACAGCACTGTTATTCAATCTAAAACACACTGATGTCAGGTGTGTACACAAATAATAGTTTGAATAGGGTGTGTGTGTGCCCTTCCTAGGTAGGGCTTGTAAATCCTGTGTGTGAGTACTTTTTTTATTGCTTTTCACACGCACGCACACACACACAACCCGGCCCCCACTCCCACAACACACTGGTCAGGAGTCATTGAATCAGTCGTTAGCTACCAGAGAAGAAAACTGGATATGAGCAGAGGTTTCCTGATTCCTAGTTGTTGTGAGGATCTGGTGACCACACCCTCCCCTCACCCCTCCTTCAGGAGGATCTGGTGACCACACCCTCCTCACCCCTCCTTCAGGAGGATCTGGTGACCACACCCTCCTCTCACCCCTCCAGCCATCAAGCTGTTTGGGTTTGTAAATGAACAATATGACCTCGACACAAACGAGTTCTGCGCTGTCTGTCAGGCTACGCCCCTCCCTCACACCCCACCTCTCCTAACTTTCCCTCCAGCCAGGGCTTGTTGATGTGTGTTTTAGCACGAGGAAGTTTAGAGTTTAGAAGGGCTTTAGGAGGTGTGTGTGTGTGATTGTGCATGCTGCTGTACACATGCAGGAGGAGGCTGCAGACCAGCCAGAGTCCAGCTCCCTGGGTCATATTCACTGCAGACCAGCCAGAGTCCAGCTCCCTGGGTCATATTCACTGTTCATGTGGAGCCTCACTGAGCGCTTTAAAAGGCAGACTGAGACTGGGTGGTTTTGTGCTGTGTCGGTGGCTAAGCTGTGCTGCAGTGAGGATTAGCTTCCTGGTAAAACTGAGCCCAGGGAGACAGCGTCGCTCCCTCGGGAGAGCGGGGTGGGGGAGCAGGGTGGGGGAGCGGGGTGGGGGAGCGGGGTGGGGGAGCGGGGTGGGGGAGCGGGGTGGGGGAGCGGGGTGGGGCTCCCCGGCTCCGCTCCCTCGGGAGATCAGGGTGGGGCTCGGCTGGTGTGAAGAGGAGAGGGAGGGAGGGGAAGCGTTGCGTTTTTAATGTGCGCACAAGTAGGAGTAACCTTTCTCTCATACGCTCTCTCTCACTCTCTCTCTCCAGGTGAGGCGCCGACGTTAGCTTCTGAATGTGGAGTCCTCTGCTGCCCAGGTGAAAGGTAGGTCTCTCTCCTTGGTAGGTCTCTCCCTGGCCTTACCCACTGCTAGCTAGAGGAGCATTAGCTGTAGTTCAGAAGGTAGTCTGTGCCCACCCACGGCCCCTCACGCCCCAGGCTTCCCTGCAAGCTGCAGGTGTGCGTTTGATGTGTGTTTAATAGTGTGTGTGTTAGAAGTGTGTGTGGGCTGCTGTGCGCCTTGAGTCTAATGTGAGTGTGTCTGTGTTGCTCTGTGTGCTGTATTTTTTTTCTTGTACTTCTTAACGGGAACATCTTCTGTGCCAGGCCGAATCCGCATTTAGTCTGGCGGGCATGCAGAGAGCCTGCACAGCCTCCCCCGCCCTCCTGTGAGGGCTGACCCCCCCCCCCCCGCTCGCAGCGTGGGGAGGAAACAGGGTCACGTCCCCCAACGTTCAGAGTGCAGTTCAGATCTCTTCTACTCAACTTTCCTCTTTTTCTATTTTCTTTTAGATGGCTCTAAGTGGCAGTGCCTCTTAAAATAACCTCCAGATTCT
Source organism: Osmerus eperlanus (assembly GCF_963692335.1). Classification (NCBI taxonomy): domain Eukaryota; kingdom Metazoa; phylum Chordata; class Actinopteri; order Osmeriformes; family Osmeridae; genus Osmerus; species Osmerus eperlanus. The sequence goes on along the minus strand of NC_085022.1, from coordinate 22,248,926 downwards.
TCCATTTCTAATCCCTGAAGTGGTGGCAGGAGGACGCGAGCCCCAGTCTGGCTGTGTGGACGGCCACGCTGCCTAGCGAGCACCTTGCAGGGACAGAACAGTCTGGCTGTGTGGACGGCCACGCTGCCTAGCGAGCACCTTGCAGGGACAGAACAGTCTGGCTGTGTGGACGGCCACGCTGCCTAGCGAGCACCTTGCAGGGACAGAACAGTCTGGCTGTGTGGTCGGCCACGCTGCCTAGCGAGCACCTTGCAGGGACAGAACAGTCTGGCTGTGTGGTCGGCCACGCTGCCTAGCGAGCACCTTGCAGGGACAGAACAGTCTGGCTGTGTGGTCGGCCACGCTGCCTAGCGAGCACCTTGCAGGGACAGAACAGTCTGGCTGTGTGGTCGGCCACGCTGCCTAGCGAGCACCTTGCAGGGACAGAACAGTCTGGCTGTGTGGTCGGCCACGCTGCCTAGCGAGCACCTTGCAGGGACAGAACAGTCTGGCTGTGTGGTCGGCCACGCTGCCTAGCGAGCACCTTGCAGGGACAGAACAGTCTGGCTGTGTGGTCGGCCACGCTGCCTAGCGAGCACCTTGCAGGGACAGAACAGTCTGGCTGTGTGGTCGGCCACGCTGCCTAGCGAGCACCTTGCAGGGACAGAACAGGAACTGTGTTATCTCTACAGCACGGCTCTCTCAGGTGGCAGCAACAGTAGCTGGTTGTGTCCGAGGTGTCGGGGGTCGGCGTGCAGGAGAGGGCAGCAGGTGTGGCCCCTGGGTTGGCGGGGTAGTGATACCTCGGGAAGCCATGGAAAACACAACGTTTGCTTGGAGGACAGCTTTTATTTTCATACATGGAAAAGTACTATGAATAGCTGCCCTGTGCAGTTTTCCGGGATAATTCTTAAAGATATACTGAAGGCTGGATTGTGTGTGTGTGTGTGTGTGTGTGTGTGTGTGTGTTTGTGTGTGTGTGTGTGTGTGTGGTACATGGGTGTGTGGTACATGGGTGTGTGGTACATGGGTGTGTGGTACATGGGTGTAGATGAGGCTGGATAAACAGCCCCAGACACTAGTTCTACTGTTGTGTGCTCTGGTACTGTGAGGAGATGAGACCACCACACACTGTCTCTCCTGCTGGAATGTGTCAGGGTTGACAACATGTCCTCACTACAACACTACTGTGTTTGAAGTTGAAGTTCTCAGAACACTCACACACACACAGCGTGGGGCTGAGAAGGCTGGTGTTGTGGTCGTATCACTCGCATCAGGAAACGTTTCCACTCAGCCGCTCCCATGTTTGTCTTGGCTTGTGGAGCTCCAGTCAGAGTTACGGGATTTAACGGTTAATTACACATTAACTAACCTTGCACACCCAGTCCCCTCTCATGCCCTCTCTCTCTCTCTCTCTCTGTCTCTGTCTCTGTCTCTCTCTCTCTGTTTCTCTCTCACACACACACATTAACTAACCTTGCACACCCAGTCCCCTCTCCTAGCCCCTCTGTCTCTCTCTCTCACACATTACTCTCTGACACACTGGAGTTAAGTGCCCTTTATGGACAGTTCAGATAAGGTTTATAGTTATTTGCATGGGATTTACTGTGACGCTCCATAGCTTTTTAGTGCTATTGTTGCCTTGCTTCTCTTTACCATTGGAGCTTTAGTGTTGTGTACGCTGATTTTGGGCTTTGTGATGTCTCTTGTCTGGAGTGATCTCAAACACACACACACACACACTCTGAAGGCAGGGCTTTGTGATCTCTGGTCTAAATCCTTCAAGGCTCCATTTCCGTCTTTGGAAACACCCCTGTCTGGTTTTGAGATGGATGTATCTTTACGGATGGATGGGCCTCCTCTGTTTCTGAGGGAGCTTTGTATTAACACTTCACCTGACCTCTTCTCAGAGGGAGGGATGGGAACGGATGCATGGATGGATGCATGGATGGATGGATGGATGGATGCATGGATGCATGCATGGATGCATGCATGGATGCATGCATGGATGGATGGATGCATGCATGGATGGATGGATGCATGCATGGGTGGATGCATGGATGGATGGATGCATGGATGGATGGATGCATGGATGGATGGGGATGACACAGTGTAGTCCAGTCCACCACCAGTGTGTACCTTATGTTGTAATCTTTAAGAAGCCCTTTCAAACGTCATACAATTGACCAGTGAGCCAGTGATGGATTTATAGATTGAAATAATCCAAATCGTTCTTGCGATATAGGATAAAGTGAGCTGGGATATTGGACGTCTACTACCAGCTCTGTGGATTAGCTTTCAGAAAGCTACGTTGGAGCAAATGTAGCCCAAGTTTACAAATGGTCCAGGCAAGGGTTCCTCTTGATGTTACATTGCCCTGAGCATGGTGCCGAGCCGTCATAACTGGCCCCAGGATAGGGAAGCTCTTCTTTTGATCTGAGAACCACAGCCTTCTTTAATGAGCTGAATATTTAGAGACAGGAAAAGAGAGAGAGAGTGAGAGAGACCTTCATGTTTTTATTCATTGTGTTCAGTTTCAGAGTGGGGGTCATGTGCTGTGTTTGATGTGAAGCATCTTTCTAGAAGTGGCGCGACAAAACCAATCAGAACCATCAACTGGATTTCCATGTCAAACACTTATCACCACCACTGACTAAAATAGCAGCCATTGAAGACAAAAGACAGTTGAAGATCTTGCTGGGTGTTTTTAGACGTGGTAGCGGTCAATCAGCAGTCTCAGTTAAGTGTATCTTGTGTCGCGTATTAATAAGAGCAACAGCTGTAGAAGCGAGAACTAATCTGACACCAGTCGAGACTCGAGACAGCCCACTGTTACCTGGAGCAGGCATGCGTGCAGTTGGATAAACGGCTTGGCAAGACCCATTACATGGAGAGTCATTGATTAAGCAAGCTAAACATCAGGCTGAACTTGCACTCTCGCGTCTAGTTGTAGTGATCTGACATGTGTGGTTAGACTACTGGTTTAAACATTCATGACTGGGTATTGTGTTGCTGTCGCTGTTTATCTGGTTTGCTGGCTGTCTGAAGGACACACATGGACTGGCACCGTTCAGTCTGTCCTTTGAGCCCTGCACTCATTTTGTCCTTATATTTAGCCTGCTGGTTTATTAAAATAACATAATTTTTTTTCCAATATATATTTTTTAATCTCGATCGTCAACTGAAAAGAGAAAAAGTATTGTGAGCGCCTAAACAGAACATATTTGTCTTGATCCAGGTTAAAACAAACAACCACCCGAACAAGAGAATGCTTTTATTATAACCTTTATTTAACCAGGAGAAAAAACCCATTGAGATTAAGAATCTCTTTTTCAAGGGAGACCTGGCCAAGACAGGCAGCAGCATACATACAAACATTGTTACAAAAATACAAAAGGAGACAAAATATAGGAGTTAGTGTCGTAGCCAGGTACGGTCAAAAACATTAACATTTTAAGGAATCTGTCTCTAGCTCTTTCATTTTGACAATTTAAAAGCATTAAGCGAGATTAATTCCTTTAGTTTCAAGACATTTTGCAACATATTCCATGCCGAGGCTGCGAAGTACAGAAAAGCCCTCTTTCCAATTTCCGTACGGGCATAAGGTACAGATAGCATGACGCAATCCTGAGAACGCAGAGAGTATTTCCCGGCACTCTTCTGCTTTATAAGGACACACAAATAGTGCTCCTGAAGATATAGGCATTTTCAGTTGTAATTCACGAGACAAAAACGTGTGTGTGCATGCATCACTTCCACATACTGCACAAGACAGGAGAACAACTTCCGGTAGCTAGCTGTTAGTTCAGCCGTTTCTTTTTTTAACAGGAGTTTCGGTAATCTTCCCAAAATGACAATTACGATCTATAAAGGATTCTATGTTGCCGCCCTTCAAGCAAGAGGAAAAAGGGGTTCAAATTGCACGTTTTTGTACTACATCGACAACTACAAAGGTAAGGTTTATCAAACTCAAACATTAAAAATAGCTTGCTATCACTACCCTGCTAGTTAAGCGGATTTCAGCAGTAATATTAGCTAGGCTAGTTAGTTAACACTTTTTAGCTACATTATAACGTACTCAATTATCTCATTGTCAGCGTGCTTGCTAGTCGTTAATGTTAACTGAAATAATTGGTCTGTACCTTATGGATAATGTAAAATGTATTTCGCAGTTTCTAACAAAAATCCTAAACGGGAGAAATTATCTCCCCCTAAGGGCGACCTCTTATAGGTCGAATGAAAAAAAAAAAAAAACGAGTGTAGGGTTAAGAGACCAATAGTTAAGGGTTGACAACCTGTTCTGGTTATTAAAAGTCACGTTTCTAACTTCACCTGAAGTTCTAACCCTGGCCTATTTTCCCCCGGAAATACATATCGCTGTCGTGTGCATACATTTACATTTAGTCATTTAGCAGACGCTTCTATCCAGAGCGACTTACAGTAAGTACAGGGACATTCCCCCGAGGCAAGTAGGGTGAAGTGCCTTGCCCAAGGACACAATGTAATTTTGCACGACCGGGAATCAAACCGGTAACCTTCTGATTATTAGCCCGATTCCTTAACCGCTCAGCCATCTGACCCATACACCGCACATCATACACCCTACTCCTTACCCTGGATCTCTCTGTGTCCTGGTTCTCTCCCTACCCTGGTTCTTCTCTTCTGTGGGTCTGGCTCACCCTACTCCCCATCCACCGGCCAGACTCACAGACCCACAGCGGAGAAGAACCAGGACACAGAGAACCAGGGTAAGGAGTAGGGATGCAGCAATTCACTTTTACTATTAACCGTCATTTTAAAACAGCTCGTTTGTGAAGGCTCAGCTACGCTGAGTGTTTTCTCAAACCTCCCTCCCTCCATCAGCTTACTACTCATCTTGCATCTCTGAGGTTCTCTGTGTCTTGTCATGATGTAACAGCACCATGCTGTTTTAATTTTTCAAGCTGTGTGAGCACAAATGGTTGATGGGCTACTTTGAGCGATTAAAGTGCAGCGTTAATCAGAGCTAAGGGCTATTATCACATCTCTGTGTGTCAACCAGGGCCTCAGTCTTGAGCGAAACTTTGCTGTTTCTACTCCTCTGGGGTTGGATTTTCTTTTCTCCCTCACAACCTAATCCCAACTCACACAATGACTCACTTTTCTCAGGAAACACAACCAACGCTAGCCTTGAAATGGCCCTCTTGGCCTAGGCTGTCACTTAGTTGTTGTTTGGAGGGGAGAGAGGGACCTATAATCCTGTGCTACTGGGCCTCAGAGTATGTACAGCATGGGTTCTCTCACTAGTGGTCGTATCGTATATTTCCGTGTCTGTTGGTCTCCCGTGTCCAAGGTTTCCTTCGTTAGGAGAGGGGAAAACATCTCTGGGAACATAAGAGGGTAAATGCTCCACAACTGCTTCCACACTGAGTGGAAAGTACAGGCTACTCAGCTCACCCTGCACGGCAATGCTTTGAAGGTCAGCGTAGAAGCTCAAGTGTAGTGTTGTTGGTCTCTTCTGCAAAGTGATTCTGTTCCCCTGGCAAGGCTGAAACGGGGGGGTTAGCCACCTAGCTGCAGCCCAAGGCTTCAGCCAACAGAACAGGGATACTCTTAGACTGGCCTACATATACCCTGATCCGGACCTGGAAATAGATGTCCCTGCTCATAGACTAAGAGCACTGTACCAAGGCTATCCTGACTGGCCCAACATCAGAGCAGTAGCTGACATGTTAAGGTACATACATGGTTGGCCAGATGGGAGGGCCACAGACAGGATTGGAGGACTTGGGAGGTGGAGAAGGGCTGGAGGGCGTGGTCGTGAGGCGGTGAGGAGGCTGGTTGCATGCTGTAAACAGGTTCACATATTGTCTTTGGGCTGTGTGAATGTTGTTTTGTGAATGCTGTGTAGCACACTGCTGTGGCTTGTGTTGTGTGTGTGTGTGTGTTTGTGTGTGTGTGTGGGGACCGGGGGGGGGGGTGGGGGGTGGGTAACAGTCCTCCCACGCAGTATGTAGGTCATCAGGCCAGCCATTAATCTCCTCGTCTGGGGATGAGGGAGAAGATGAGGAGAGTAGGGATGAACCAGAGTAGGGATGGACCAGAGTAGGGATGGACCAGAGTAGGGATGGACCAGAGTAGGGATGGACCAGAGTAGGGATGGACCAGAGTAGGGATGGACCAGAGTAGGGATGAACCAGAGTAGGGATGGACCAGAGGAGGGATGGACAGCATAACGGGGTTTATCTGTGACATGTTGTGACAGCTTGCATGTCACTCGCTTTTTATGTTTTCTCCCTGTACACACACACACACTAGGGCCACACACACACCAAGTCTATTTAGATGTATCCTGGGCTTGTCAGGCCGTCACACAATGTGTCCCCTCTGTCACCGTGATGTGAAATCACGTGACAGGAGTGATGAAAAGGACAGGCGGTCACAGACTGTGTTGCCAGAGATGGGCCAGTCGGATTTCTGATATGGAAAATGTATTTCGGGAGCACAGAGTCATAGCTGGCTATAACTAGCGCTGTTCTCCACTCATACACTCATTTTGTCACCAGTGTTAAGAGTTTCTTTTTCGTTTGTGTGTATGCATGCTGCATGTATTCCAACTCATGCTAATGTGTGTGTGTGTGTGTGTATTCAACATCACACTTTTCTGAGTATTTTTTGTTTTCCTGTTCTCCGTCTGCTGCAGTGGAAAGTTCCAGAACACCGTTGAGGCGGTGAATCTTCCACTCCGTCTAGTTAGTGTTGCTAATATGTGCTGATGTGGTTTTTCCTTCACTGCCAAGGGATGATGCTAAGCTAACAGTGTCTCCTGGTGACGGGAACACAGAGGTTGTTTGTGCGTCTAGAGACTGCTCAGGATGCCAAGAAGCACTGACCCTGAGCAGGTTTACGTGTGTCAACAACACTCCACCCCCCCTGCACTTGCTCCCGTGGGGACTAATGATTAATAAAAACACCTCCATGAGCAGATAATAGTGTTGTCTTCCCAACATGCTAACCGAAGGTTACTGAAGGTCGAGCGTGCTCTGGTCAGGGTTGCTGTGGAGTGTTTTTGTCATTGAGTGACCTGGTTCTGCTCCACGTCAATGTTATCTTCTCTTAGCTCTTCATATCCGTGTGTAAATATTAGCCTAGCATTTCATAGCACTGCACAGTGAATGAGGTCAGTGATAGGCTAGGCTAGACTCTCAGTAATGTGTCATATGAGGGTGGGGGCGGGGCTAGCAGAACCCTGCAGGAAGCAAACCACTTTCAACTGAAAGAAAAGCAAACAACCGTTGAATAGATTTAGGAGAAAAATAAAGGAATTTCAACTCATTTCTGGCAGTGAAGTTTTTTTAATTCACTGTTCGCTTGGCAACGGTGAAAGAAAGATCTCACACGTTACCTGAAGCACACAATCTTACCCGTTTTATAGCTATATGTAACCCTACACCTGACAGGGCTGGCCAAACACTCACTTCCTGTGCTCCTGTAACGGCTGCAGGTGGGTGATGACACTCACTTCCTGTGCTCCTGTAACGACTGCAGGTGGGTGAGGGCGTGTCCAACAGGGAGACAGGATGTTTTGGGAAAGAAGAGGAGGAGAGAGTGATGTCGTACTATGATGCCGCACGTATTGTGATGGTGAATGTGTATCGGCTGCCCTGACCTTGCTAGCTTCAAACTGTATCTGAGGCGCAGCAGGGACTGGTCACCCTACAAGTGCCACCGCAGCAGGGACTGGTCACCCTACAAGTGCCACCGCAGCAGGGACTGGTCACCCTACAAGTGCCACCGCAGCAGGGACTGGTCACCCTACAAGTGCCACCGCAGCAGGGACTGGTCACCCTACAAGTGCCACCGTAGCAGGGACTGGTCACCCTACAAGTGCCACCGTAGCAGGGACTGGTCACCCTACAAGTGCCACCGCAGCAGGGACTGGTCACCCTACAAGTGCCACCGCAGCAGGGACTGGTCACCCTACAAGTGCCACCGTAGCAGGGACTGGTCACCCTACAAGTGCCACCGTAGCAGGGACTGGTCACCCTACAAGTGCCACCGTAGCAGGGACTGGTCACCCTACAAGTGCCACCGCAGCAGGGACTGGTCACCCTACAAGTGCCACCGCAGCAGGGACTGGTCACCCTACAAGTGCCACCGTAGCAGGGACTGGTCACACCCCCCCTCCCAAACACCCTGATCCTGTGTAATCCCCCCCCCCCCCCCTTAAACAAAGAAAAGCAGAAAGATACCGTTTCTGGCAGCGCCAAACACACCGCCTTACCAATAATCCTGCCCTGCAGCTGAGAGACTGCTGCGATTGGGTCTTCCACGTCAATCATTGTGTCTTCCCACCATGGCCAGGCCCCAGGGCTGGAAGAGGAGGTTCATGTGTGAAGTCGAACTTGGACTCTGTCATTGTGTCTTGGTGTTGGTGTGTAACATTGGAGGCTCACAGACTACATCTGCACCCCACCCTGGGCTTCATACTGTACTCCACACACACACACACACACACACACACTGCAGCACTTGAATTCTATTTATAGACCACCCAAGCAGGGAAGGGTGGGGGAATCAGGTTTTAGCCGTTTATATTTTCTCGCTCACTTTATCTCGCTCTCTGCTCACGCTCTCTCGTTCTGTCTCTCTGACTCTGTCTGTCTCTCTCTTTGTCGCTTTGTCTGTCTCTCTGACTCTGTCTGTCTCTCTCTTTGTCGCTCTGTCTGTCTCTCTCTGACTCTGTCTGTCTCTCTCTTTGTCGCTCTGTCTGTCTCTCTCTGTCTCTGTCTGTCTCTCTCTTTGTCGCTCTGTCTGTCTCTCTCTGTCTCTGTCTCTCTGTCTGTCTCTCTCTGTCTCTGTCTCTCTGTCTGTCTCTCTCTGACTCTCTCTGTCTGTCTCTCTCTGTCCTTTCCTCTCACGTGTCTCAGGGTCTGTTCACTCTGGGTCTGTTCACTCTGGGTCTGTTCACTCTGTGTGTGTTCAGTAATAAATTCATGAATAATCTATTAGAAATCTCCACTCTCACAGTATCTGCAGACAACTGCATTTAATGGACGTCTCCCCTTTTCATCAGTTGTAGCGTGTAACATGTAGCGTGTAGCGTGTAACGTGTGCTGAAGGCAGCCCCACCGTACCATCACATCTGCTTCTAATAAAAAAACAGCTCATCACAAATGAGGTGTTTTGCGAGCCATGTGACCACTCTGTCAGAGACTAGAGACGAGGGAAACGAGGGAGAATAGAGGAGGAGAGAGGGAGAGGAGGAGAGAGGGAGAGGAGAGAGGGAGAGGGAGAGGGAGAGAGGGAGAGGAGAGAGGGAGAGGGGGAGAGAGGCCACAGAAGTCTTTGAGTGGATGCAGCATGACTCACAGCAGAAGGTGAGGAAAGGCTCTCTCTCACTAGCAAAGAAAGTAAGGGGTGTGTGTTGCCTACGTGTACTGAGCAGAGGCATTCACCATCATTCCAGAACCTGATGACCCTTGCAGGACGGGATGCCGGGGTGCCTCTCAATTGTTTTTAATGCCACACACACACACACACTGCTGTCCAGTAATGCCTTCTAAGACCTCACCCTGTCACACAGTATGAGTTCTAATGCAGGGATTAAGAGCTCATGGTACTAGATGTGCTTTCCTGAGCCAGCAGCCTAACATGTGCGGTTGGAAGAGGTGTCATCCACATGTTTTCATCCCATGTTTAAAAAAAAAAAAAGATGCTGAATAGTCCTTCATTCATCAAATGTATGCTTGCTCTTGTGTGAGGCAGACACATGCATATCTCAGCTTAATCAAAGCGGGACAAGAGAGTAACAGTTGTGTGTGGGTGTGTGTGTGTGGGTGTAAGAGAGAGAGTGTTGTGTCTGAGTAGGCATGGGCCCCATGTGTGAGGATGAGCCTCCAGACCTCTGGCCAGCGACAGACACTCTCTGGGGGGGGGTACACGGCTGACTGGCTCTCCCAGACATGGAAGCTGCCAGTGGGGGAGGGGAGGCCAGGGGTGAGGGGGTGTGGCTGCCCAGAGTGTGAGGGTCTGCGTGTCTGTCACATCCACTGGTACCGTGACGACGGGCCGTCACAGACACATACTGGGCCGGGTGTGGGCCGGGTGACGTGTGTGTGTGTGTGGGCCGGGTGACGTGTGTGTGTGTGCTTCCTCCTGTGTGGTGTCGAGTCGGGCAGTGTAGGAGGCGAGAGCAGCGAGAGAGACTCGTAGAGGAGACCTGTCAGTGAGAGAGAGACTCGTAGAGGGGACCTGTCAGTGAGAGAGGGACTCGTAGAGGAGACCTGTCAGTGAGAGAGAGACTCGTAGACCTGTCAGCGAGAGAGAGACTCGTAGAGGAGACCTGTCAGTGAGAGAGAGACTCGTAGAGACCTGTCAGCGAGAGAGAGACTCGTAGAGGAGACCTGTCAGTGAGAGAGAGACTCATAGAGGAGACCTGTCAGCGAGAGAGAGACTCGTAGAGGAGACCTGTCAGTGAGAGAGAGACTCGTAGAGGGGACCTGTCAGTGAGAGAGAGACTTGTAGAGGAGACCTGTCAGTGGTTCACCACTTCTGTGTAGGTGTCCACATTCATGAGGATTGTTATTCATATTTTGGAGTCGACTCATTCTTTAGCTAATCGTACTTGAAATGTGTAACTGTTTGGATTGATTGTGTTCTCTCTTGCCCCTCCCTCGCTCTCTCTAGAGGACAAGAAGGCCGACAGGATGAAGGAGGAGAACTTGTTCCATCGGAGGTTGTCCCTGTGTCCCACCCCCACCTCCCCGCCGAAGATAGACACCCGCGCCTTGACCCGGAACCTGTCCTATGGGGGGGACAGTGACCTTTACCCTCTGAGTCCAGGTACGGTGCCAAGCTCACCCCCTTCGTCTACTCAAATAATTATGTATTATCTATACTTAGTTGTCCTGGATGAGAATAAATGTTTGTGTTAGATAGAAATCATCTGAATGTCTTCAGTTGTCTTTTTAGCGTTTGCATATACAGGCTTTTTTATTGCCTTGCACTGTAAGATGTCTTGTAGGTTTAGTACGTTTTATGTTACTGGAGTTTGCCCCATGTACTCACAGTTAATGTGTTCCTTTACATCACCAGGAAGTGAGTCAGAGAGGAATGGCCTATCAATGCTGAGTGATGAACTTAGTCCCGCCCAGTCGCCCAGCAGCAAGGTAAGAAGGCAAATCCTGATTTAAACACTGGGCTCTGAGATTCACTGTCATTGGCTGATTTGATGTCCTCCAGGCATTTAATCTGTGGCTTGTACCAGTGTTCCACTTCCATACACCCTTGACAGCTACACGTCAGCCTCATCCAGCACAGCACTTACCCTGACTCCCCCACCACTCACTAATGTGCTGTGTTCAATCCTGTCACGTTGCGCTCTGCTACCCTGTCGCCTCAACAGTATTGCCGCTTCACAGCTCAGCAGATCATTAATCCTTTCCAGCGTGTGAGGTGCCGTGTCCTCCTATCCCAGGATTGTGTGTTTGTGTGTGCAGTGTGAGGTGCCCTGTCCTCCTATCCCAGGATTGTGTGATTGTGTGTTTGTGTGTGGAGTGTTGCTGAGCCGCAGCTGGTGTGCTCCAGAGGACTCTTCACTGTTAGGAACAATAGGAGCCTCGGCACAGCCCAGCATCACAGGCGCTCCTCCACACAAGGGACTGGGCTATGACTATTCTTTTGTGCGTGTGTGTCTGGGCCAGATGTCCCTGGACAATAAATCTGAATCACATACAAGTCAAAACCACCAGAACCGAGTCCTAAAAGGAGGGAAGAACCGGCCTATAGCCACTGATAACAAAGATCTCCTAGGTGACTCATCTTTATGCACAGTTTCACCAGTACAAGTCTTCCTGGTTGAACTGAACCTTCATATTATTGAATAGTGACAGAAGCCATTATCCTCGGAACTGCCTCATCTATGGTGTCCTGTTGGCTGTATCATGTGGTTCATAGGTCACTTAGCACTCATGGGTTCCCCTAGTAAAATGCTGAGTGTAGGGGTCTGATTCTGACACCTCTAGGACCTGGGGAGATCATCCACCTGTTTTGGACAGCCCCAGGAAACCTGCATGGTACTTCCCTCCAGGGTCTGTAGATACAGGCTATAGAGATGCTATGGTATCCAGGGATATGGGGTATGTCCTGTTAATGGAAGGGTTGGGAGTGGGCTGGATGTTTTGGTTGAGTGGGCACAAACAATGGCCACGTTTTTGCTTCATAATAATGTTTATTTCACTCATTCCTTTCTTTCCCTTTCTGCTTTGAACTTGTGTACTTAATTCTTTCCTCCTCTTGCGTTCTCCTCCCTCTGGTTTGTGTGGTTCAGTCTGAGTCCAAGATGTTTAATGGTCTGGAGAAGGAGTGCTCCTCCCCCACGGAAAAGCTAGCCCGGAAAGAGTCCCTCAAGGTACGCATCACTTCCTGTGTCTGCAGGAAGGGGTCAGGGGTGAAGGATGCTGAGAAATAAAAAATTCAATAGATCCCATTGTGTGATAACGATAAAGGTATTCGGTACATAATTATATACATATAACCTGTCTCTTCTCAGGTTGAGCAAAGAATAGAAGTGTCATTTTATTTTCAATTATGCATGTTAAATGTCACAGATTTAACCAAAGATCATGGTGATGATGCTCTACTTCCCCCTAGTGGACATATGATGATCATGTTTGGAGATTTCACTGCGTGTGTGTGTGTGCTGCAGGTCCAAAAGAAGAATTACCGACAGGAGAAGAAACGGGCAGCCAAAGAACTGTTCAGCGCTCTGAAGGACCCCAGCGTGGTCATCATGTCCGACTGGTTAAAGGTAGGCCTGACAGACAGTACACACCATGCTACCATCACATGACACACAGCCCATGTCAGGCGTCTCAAAAACAGAAGAGAGCGTAAAGAGGAGTGCTTGAGCCTGAAGGTACCTGATGCTTCCTGCAGATCCGTGGCTCCCTGAAGAGCTGGACCAAGCTATGGTGTGCCCTGAAGCCCGGGGTCCTCCTCATCTACAAGACCCCCAAGGCAGACCACTGGGTGGGCACCATCCTGCTCAACGCATGCAAGCTGATCGAGAGGCCTTCCAAGAAGGACGGCTTCTGCTTCAAACTCTACCACCCTCTGGACAAGTCTATCTGGGCCATCAAGGTTAGCCGGCGTACCCCTATTTAAGAAGATATTGAATCATCGTCTAGCTTCTAACAGTACTTTCTGTTCTAAATCTAGAAGATGCATTTGCATCTTCGAGCTGTCCTTTCGATGTAAACTTAGATTAAAATAACTCAAGTATGGAATCACTTTTTACCGATATTTTCACAAGACTTCGCAGAGAGGTCAAATCTGTTGCCATTTAATATTCTGACTTGACTTAATCAAGGTGTCAACACTGTACTTGGTCTCCAGGGTCCGAGAGGAGAGAATGTCGGCTCCATCACCCAGCCTCTGCCCAGTAACTACCTTATCTTCAGAGCTGCCTCCGAGTCCGATGGTAACTTCCCCTTGTGCCCCATAACTTCAAATGCTTTTGAATTTGTTTAGAATTATGATGAAATCCAGGGTTACGGCTGGGGGGGTTAGGGTTAGAACACAATTTTGAATGGAAATGAAGGGTTGGGCACCACTAGGATAGGACAATAAGTGTGTGTGACTAATAGTCTAATACCTCCCTGCTGAAGCAGTCCTCCACCTGTCCCCATCCATCTCCTCTCCAGGCCGGTGTTGGATGGATGCTCTCGAGCTGGCCCTCAGCTGCTCCAGCCTGTACAAGCTGACGGCCAAGACAGGAAAGGACTGTGATGTCAGCACCTCGTCAGAGTGCTCTCACATCCTCCACCTGCTGCAGTCCACCCCCCTCACAGATGCAGAGATACTGCAGTGAGTAACACATGTTCATGCACTGTGCACAACAAATATTTTCCCCAACCCAAAGGTTGAGAAAATATTTTTCCAATAATGTTTTGAAAGGTTGAAAACGTATTTGGCCCAAAACGTTTTGAAAGGTTGAAAAAAATATTTACCCCAAAAAGTTTCAAAGGTTGAAAAGTATTTGCCCCAAAACATTTTTAAAGGTTGAAAAAATGTTTCGAAAGGGTAAAAAATATTTTCCAAAAAGAAATTCTACTAAAGCTTGAAAAAAAAATTCCCCACAAAAATAACAAACAAAATTGCATCATTGAATGAGGACTCTACTGTACTCTATTGTTCTCTTCTCTAAGCTACCTCATCTGTGCTTTAACTCAATTAGTTCTGCATTGGGGCTTGATGCTAATGTTTTATTGCCTATTTAGAGATATACAGACTTTCATCTGTTGTCTCTCTTTCCTCTATGCCCCGCCCCCTTCCCCCTCTGGCCCCCTGAGCTCTATGCCCCGCCCCCTTCCCCCTCTGGCCCCCTGAGCTCTATGCCCCGCCCCCTTCCCCCTCTGGCCCCCTGAGCTCTATGCCCCGCCCCCTTCCCCCTCTGGCCCCCTGAGCTTTATGCCCCGCCCCCTTCCCCCTCTGGCCCCCTGAGCTCTATGCCCCACCCCCTTCCCCCTCTGGCCCCCTGAGCTCTATGCCCCGCCCCCTTCCCCCTCTGGCCCCCTGAGCTTTATGCCCCGCCCCCTTCCCCCTCTGGCCCCCTGAGCTCTATGCCCCACCCCCTTCCCCCTCTGGCCCCCTGAGCTCTATGCCCCGCCCCCTTCCCCCTCTGGCCCCCTGAGCTCTATGCCCCGCCCCCTTCCCCCTCTGGCCCCCTGAGCTCTATGCCCCACCCCCTTCCCCCTCTGGCCCCCTGAGCTCTATGCCCCACCCCCTTCTTCCTCTGGCCCTCTCAGCTCTATCTAGTCTCCTGTTTCCCCTGCCAATCAGTACAGCACCACTGGGTCACATGACAGGCAGAGGAGTAGTAAGGATTGGAGAGAAGGTTAACCTTACACCACCCAGAGAGAGAGACATCAGCGGTGCAGCAGCCACACACACGCTCACACACACACACGCTCACACACACGCTCACACACTCAAACACTTTCAGGAAGCAGGCGCGGCAGAGCAGACAAGGAGACATATTGCTATGACTCAGTGCTTGGTTTTCACACACACACTGTTTTATTCAGAAGAGACGACAGGAGTGGAGGAAGGGGACAGTCTGTGCCGGGCAGGAGGGTGGAAACTGCTTGTTATTGTACCACTATCTGGGATCTGTCTGAGCGTTGCAGTTTGTATAGGAGGTAAGACAGACTTCATGGGTTAGGGTGTGTCTTTTCTGCAGTAATGTCTCATGGCACTTGGTGATATCTGACGGCAGACTGTGTGGCAGATGTGGGGTGTTGCTTCCTCTGGAGGAGCCCTTGGTGACTGTGTTGGTGACTGTGTTGGTGACTGTGTTGGGCAGACATGAGGGGGTGTGGGAGACGTAGAGAGGAAGGTGAGGTAAACGGGGAGTGTGTCCGCTAGAGAGGCAGGAGGGACAAGTGTTACGGCTTCCTGTTAGCGTCCTGATAGCTGTGCCTTTTAGCTGTCTGCTTCACCTCTTATGTAAGCTCTCTTCCCTCCAGCCCTCACGCTTCTACGGATATTGTTGTGTTGAGTGATAGCTGTGCCACTGAAACACCATACACTGAATATCTGATTGGCTCTGTGGGGTTTGTGGAGTCCTTTGTGTTTCTTCCTCCTCAGCGATCACTGACTGTGACATTCAGACCCCTCCTAGGTAGGAGAAATGGGCGAGGTTGCCTCGGCAACCAGACACGACAGATGACA
This sequence comes from Osmerus eperlanus, assembly GCF_963692335.1. NCBI lineage: Eukaryota > Metazoa > Chordata > Actinopteri > Osmeriformes > Osmeridae > Osmerus > Osmerus eperlanus. The sequence goes on along the minus strand of NC_085022.1, from coordinate 22,233,233 downwards.
TCACTGTCCGGTCCCCGGGGTTCCACGCCCCGCTGCGTTCTGCCCCTCTGTAGCGAGGTGGGGAGGAGGGGGAGGGGGGCATCTGGACTGGGGGCTGGTCTATTTTTAGACACTCCTAGATTTCAGTCCCACCGAAGGTCTATTTTGAGATGTTCCGAGAGGCGTGTGTCGTCACGGTGATGCCGCCTGGCTGCTCCTCGGAGCTGCTTGAACATCTCTATACCAATGATGTCTTATGACTGACTAATGTCAGTTACCTTGCATAAATGATTTGATCAATGCATTGAAATTGTTGCAAATTCTTAGTTGGTTATTATGAGTGGCTGTATGGTGATTTATACTGACGAGTCATTCAAATAAATCCAGTAGCACAGTAACACTGGTCTTTGTCCTTCCCCTGAGGGGATGAATGTGTGGTTATAATGATGAGTCATGCACATGTGTTTGCATGTGCTAACCCGGCCTCTTGTCTCTCCTCTGATAGGTTTAATGAGGCCCTGTTAGGAAACCACCACATGGAGAATGACGGCTCCTCTGACAAATCAGAGCGTGAAGCTCACGAGGACTGGGACACAGCAGCCAATGACAACGGAAGGCTGACGGAGGAGAGCGACATGGACCAATCAGACGAGCTGTCTCCTGGCCTGCAGGCCACAGCCTACGTGGAGCAGGGCCAGGAGGAGATGGCCGAGGTGAGACTTACAAAATGGCCGCCTCCTTCTCCCTCGCACGCACCTCTGCTCTGCTGCTCCTGACCGCTGCGGAGGTGATAAATGGGCTCTTAGCCGACCTAGATTCCTTTGGCTTCCCTATCTGATCTAACTGCATTTGTGTATGGATGTCACTCTGGATAAAAGTGTCTGCTAAATGAATAAAAGCACCCAGACGTAGCTGACCCTGCTGTGCCCCGCCCCAGGCCGGAGAGGCGTCCCAGACGGAGACGGTGTCGGAGGAGAACAAGGGTCTGATGTGGACCCTGCTGAAGCAGCTGCGGCCAGGTATGGACCTGTCCAAGGTAGTGCTGCCCACCTTCATCCTGGAGCCCCGCTCCTTCCTCGACAAGCTCTCAGACTACTACTTCCACGCCAGCCTGCTCTCACAGTGAGTCACGTGGACCACAGGGTCCCATATGAGTCTGACCCACAGGGTCCTGGATGAGTACATGTGACACAGGGGCTGTAGAGTGCTCCCTATTTATGTACAACTAACCACCGGTGTCAGAGTAGAGATTCATAAGCTGAACGCTACCCTCCTACGGTGTCTACCATCTTTTCTGTCCTCTACCTCCCCCTCCTCTCTCTCTGTCACAGGGCTGTGTTGGAGGAGAGCCCGTACGGCAGGATCAAACAGGTGGTACGCTGGTACCTGTCTGGCTTCTATAAGAAGCCCAAGGTAAGCACTGTTCCGACCGGATGGCAACAGCCTTCTGAATGACTGTACTTGCCTTAATGAGTTAACACATTAGCAACTCTAACTCCCACGCTTCTGTGTCTGTTACTGCTTGACTTGGGAAGCTGTTCTCTGTAGTTGGGTGTTAAGGGTGTCACATTTGAAGCCGTGCTTTGTGACTCCTGTGGTTTGATTGGGGGGTTGGTGTGGGGCTAGGCTGTGCTAGCACAAAGGGGCTGTCTTGGATCTGACGCTCGCTCTGCCGGTGGGACTGGTTCATCCAGTCAGGCTGCTGGCACTACACAGGGTGTGCCACTGTGGTGATGGGTTACATATCTGATGAGCTGCTTGACGTGTGTGTGTGCGTGTGCGTGTGTGTTGTAGGGTCTGAAGAAGCCGTATAACCCAATCCTGGGTGAGACGTTTCGTTGCTGCTGGCTCCACCCCCAAACAAATAGCTGCACCTTTTACATCGCAGAGCAGGTGAGAGGCTTCACACACGCCAACACACACACGCCAACACACACACGTTCACTCAAACGGCACATACCTCTCTTTCTACGTGTCTCTCTCTCCGTGACCTCAACACCTGCTCTCTCCGTCCCTCTCCTCAGGTGTCCCACCACCCTCCCATCTCTGCCTTCTACATCTGCAACAAGAAAGATGGCTTCTCTCTCAGCGGCAGCATCCTGGCCAAGTCCAAGTTCTACGGTACAGACTCTCACACCTCACCTGTTTACTGGGCCCTGCAGCTATAGGCATCATTTTTTAAACGGTCATCTATCTTGTCAATTTGTCAATAAAGTTTTCGTACATCTCGGTACGATGACAGGTCCAGTCTGCTGTGTTATTTCTCATAGATAATGAGTCTCCTGTGTGGTTTTGGTGTTTAAGGGAACTCTTTGTCGGCCATCTTGGACGGCAAGGCCAGACTGCTTCTGCTGGGTAGAGAGGAGGAGTACGTCATCACCATGCCCTACGCACACTGCAAAGGTAGGGACTGGACTGAAGGCTATATTCTAACTAACAGTTTGGTCGTCTGGATCATTTCTCACCATGTCTTCATCATTCCCTCAATACGTCAGGTCAGTAAAAGAAAGAATAGAAAGAGAAAGGGAATCTTTGTTGATGCTTTAATGGGTACAGTGCTGGGTCATGGTGATCTAGGACTCTGTTGTTCCGCCCTGTGTAACAGAGCTGTGGGCCTGGGCTGCGTGGCTCTGTCTGCCCCTGCTGGTCCCAGTCTCTCTCACTGGCATAGGCTCAGTCCTCGCTTTCTGTACGTGAGAATGTGTCAGAAGGGGTCGACAGTTCTGACGTTCTGTTGATGGATGTGTGTGTGACGTGTGTGTGTGTGTGTGGGTTGTTCTGTTCCCAGGTATCCTGTACGGCACTATGAGCCTGGAGCTTGGAGGGAAGATCACCATAGAGTGCGAGCAGACCAGATATGCAGCCGAGCTCGAGTTCAAGCTCAAGGTACAGCTGTCCTCTTGTCCTCCACATCCAGAACACCTACATTTGAGCCCAGGTGAAGTCATTTAGAGGAGTAAAACATGCCAGTGGAGATTCTCTAACTAGAACTCCTAGAATATAGGAACCATTTGAGGAAGCTGAGGTGTGTGTCCTGATTGGTGTGTACTGTGAGTCCCTGTGCTGATTGGTGTGTACTGTGAGTCCCTGTGCTGATTGGTGTGTACTGTGAGTCCCTGTGCTGATTGGTGTGTACTGTGAGTCCCTGTGCTGATTGGTGTGTACTGTGAGTCCCTGTGCTGATTGGTGTGTACTGTGAGTCCCTGTGCTGATTGGTGTGTACTGTGAGTCCCTGTGCTGATTGGTGTGTACTGTGAGTCCCTGTGCTGATTGGTGTGTACTGTGAGTCCCTGTGCTGATTGGTGCATCATGTCTGCAGCCCTTCTTAGGAGGAGCCTCCTCAACCAACCAAATCTCTGGAAAGATCCACATGGGGGAGGAGCTACTGGCTACAGTGGATGGTCATTGGGTACGACACGACCCAACACTGCTCTTTCCGTCTTCTCTTTCTCCATTTCTGCACCTCTCAACATACGCCTGACTTGACTTCCTCCTCTTACTCTCTCACTTCCTGTTTTCGGCTGCGAGGATTCTTCCAGTCTGTACCCAGGCTGGGAGGATCCACTCTGCATGTATGGTATGGTCTTTGGTTGATTCATGATGTTGTTGTTGTTGTGTGTCAGGACGGCGAGGTGTTCCTGCAGGACAGGCGTTCAGGGCAACAGGAGATGCTGTGGAACCCAACTCCAGAGGTCCGCAGGACCAGACTCAAGAGACAGGTGGTCCAGGTCGACCAGCAGGGGCCTTTTGAGTCGGAGAGGTACAGACACACGCACACACTGTCTCACACTTGAACTCATGTTGTTTTATTTAAAAGCCGTATTCTGAAATTGGTGTGTGTCCGTGTTCCAGACTGTGGCAGCATGTTACCAGTGCAATAGTGGACCGGGACCAGAACCGGGCCACACAGGAGAAGTTTGTCCTGGAGGAGGCTCAGAGGACAGAGGCTCGAGACCGCGGAGACAAGCCCTGGAGCTCCAGACTGTTCTGCCTGGACCCCGACACACAGGAGTGGACCTACAGACACATGGAGTACGCAAACACAACATGGAACACACGCATGCATACACCACAGTACCATCCACATGTAGTGCACACCCAGGTCCGTCTGCGCACCCTGACCCAGTGTGCTGTGTTTGGGTGCAGCACCAGGCCCTGGGACCCGGAGACTTGCCTGGTCCAGTTTGAGAAGGACGGACTGATCCAGACCCAGGAGAGGAGCCACAGGCGCCACAACGGCCTGTCCTATACCTGGGCCAGCCAGCAGAAGGTACACACACACACACACACTGTCCTACAGCTACACCTGGGCCAGCCAGCAGAAGGTACACACACACACACACACACACTGTCCTACAGCCACACCTGGGCCAGCCAGCAGAAGGTACACACACACACACAGTCCTACAGCCACACCTGGGCCAGCCAGCAGAAGGTACACACACACACACACACACACACTGTCCTACAGCCACACCTGGGCCAGCCAGCAGAAGGTACACACACAGCAAACTAGCTGTCACTCTCTTGCTCTCTCTTTTGTTTCCTGTTTTTCATGTATGATTCTGGGCTGTTTTTGGTAGTTATCAAACCTGTGTGTGTGTTCAGGCCCAGCTGAATGGGCAGCACAGGAAGAGCAGCAGTCAGCCGTCCAGCTGCAGCCAGAACACTGAGAGCAGCAGCACCACTCCTGAACCCACACATGAGTCTTCTGATAACGAGGGTGAGACTCACACACACACATTTTCACAATGTATGCTTCATGTTTGGCTACCCGCAATGTTTGGGGCTAACTCTCTCTTGGAAGACACTCCTGAACTAGAGCCTGACCAATTTTTTTAAGGCCGATACGATACAAATATTTGCTGATTTAAAAATCCGATATTCCGATATATAGGCCGATATATATATTTTTAAAACCAACAAAAACAAACAATAAATAATCCAGAAACGCGTAACAAGACCCAGGTTGTCTGTCCTCTCCTCCGTCACATGACCAGGGTTCCTGAATCAGTGTTCACGGTGCAACAAGGAAGTGAAGGACATAGCTGGGATCGAGGCCTCCATTGCGTCCATACAGAGCACACAGCAGGACATGCAGAGGTGAGACAGGTCACACACACACACCAGTCTTAAGCAACACTTGGAGGAGATGGCAGTAGTGTTAGTTGTGACTGTGTGTTCCACCTGTGTGTCCGTAGGAACCTGGTGGCTCTGAGCCGGCAGCTTTCTCGCCAGCGTGCGTCCGAGGACAGTGTGACGCTCACGGGTCGCCACTGTCTCGTCCTCTGTGTCCTCCTGCTCTCCCAGCTCCTCCTCAACTACGTCTTCACCTGAGCGCGCACACACACACACACACTGACTGTAATCACAAAGCCTGGGGGGTGGGCAGGGCTGGGGGATGCACAGAGACAGACAAAGACTGGTCTCCGATCAGCTTCTAAAGACTGACCCCCTCCTCCCCACCGCCCCCACCCCCCTCTTTCTATTCACACTTACAACCCCCCCCCCACCACCACCACCACCTCCGAGAAGGGGGAGGAGCCTGGGCGCCATAGCAATAACCACAGCCACCACGTCCCTGCTGTGTGTATGTGGACTGAGACAGCAGAGTACCTGTGCACTTTGGACTGAGCCAGAGCACACTATCTCGGACCTGTTAGTTTTTATATGAACAAGAAGAATGAACAAGAAGAATGACGGGGAGTGATAGGAGTTTCCATCCCTCCTTTGTACATGGATGTGTCCTTTTATACTCCCCGCAATACTGTTGATGTGTGTGTGTGTGTGTGTGTGTGTGTGCTTGTGTGTGTGTGTTGTTTGTAAAATAGGCCCTATGGGCACAAGCTAGATTAACAGCGTTGGTCTCTTCCTGCTCCACTTCCTCCGAAGTGTTTGGGGCGTAACGCTGAAGCCAAACAGAGGAGTCGTGACAAGGATCGAAAGGCATCGCAAACAGAGAGAAATGGATGAGAGACAAAAATATATATAAACGAAGCTTCCATCAGTGCAATTCTGTGTTTTTGTCTAGATATAGACTCTCACACACACGCCGTCTTATCTTTTAATGAGGAGGATTTTACCAAAACAGTATTTATAATCCATGAGGACAAAAGAGTACTTGTTTACAGGGGTGTGTTTATAATGACATCTATAAACAATATTGAGAAAGAGAGCCAAACAGAATTGTGTGGGTGACCACCTTCAGGGAGTGGGCTTCTAGCATGACCCTAGCGTGGGTCACGTGACCCTAGCGTGGGTCACGTGACCCTAGCGTGGGTCACGTGACCCTAGCGTGGGTCACGTGACCCTAGCGTGGGTCACGTGACCCTAGCGTGGGTCACGTGACCCTAGCGTGGGTCACGTGACCCTAGCGTGGGTCACGTGACCCTAGCGTGGGTCACGTGACCCTAGCGTGTACAATCAGGGATGATGGAACAACTGCTGGTGGAGGAGAGGAAAAGGAAGAAGATAAAAAAATAAAGAAATACAAATGAAGTTCTAAGATAAAGGGACTGTTGCAGCTGTCCAGTGGGTTGTGTATTTCAGTCTGCACTTTCCAAGACCTGTTTTAAATGTAAAACACTTAGTAATTTGTAATTTTTTTATCAATGTTTAAATGTATATATATTCACGTGGAGCACACACACACTGTGTCACCAAATTCAGAATGTATTTATTGGGTGATTTACTTTAATGTTGATGATCTGCAGAGGCTGCTGAGTGCGGAGAGCTCCTCCCAGTGTGCGCTCATCAGGGCAGCAGGTGTGCGTGCTCCTGTGTGAAAAGACCAAACTGACTTTCTGATTGGTTGTCGGGAGAACGGCCCACTGTTGAACCGCCCAATGGGAATAGAGAGAGAGAGCTCACGAGGAAGGCGACTATTTGAATGCTTCTATTCACTTTGTTTTTGTTTTCAACTCTACTGCCATGTACACAGATATTTTTGTCAAATGAGAATGATCTAACCGGGCATGTGAATGCTCCATGTTTGTGTTGGTATACTGTAGAACTACAGTAAACATTAACACTTTGACTCAGTGACAAGGCCAACTGTCTTGATTGTTTGTCAGTTTGGATGAACTGTTCCAGCGCTGCAGAGGTTTACATGGGAGAACTGGAAGTGGGTTGTAATCTTGTGGTTCATATCTAGTTTACCACGCTTATGTACTATAACTATACGAACTAGGATGTTATGTGTCCTGAGCTTCTGCTCCATAGACCAACCCAGTAGATGTGATACCTCTGCTCTCCACCAGAAGGTAGTGCTGCCTTAAGGAACAAACACATGAATACACACGACAGTACTGGGATGTGTACTATAATGATTACTACAATGGCTCTGAAGCCATGAGCCCATGGAGGGATAGCAGTTGGGACACTGGTCACTACCGTGACTTCACCATGACGCTAACATGTTAGTTTGGTAACGTGTAGAAGGTCCTGGTGAGAGGCACACACACACACGAACCACCTCTGGAACAGCAAGGCTGACTTCAGACCACAGTGCTGTGGGTCAGAATCCCACTGTCACACACACACACACACACTGTAAAGATATAACTCCAAAACCGTAGACGCTACACGAGGAGTGTTCAGGTGTGAATCCCATAAACGCACAGACACACTGGGGAGGGTAAGCAGCCCACACACACACTAGACTGCAAGCCCGCCAGGTGACACACACACTAGACTGCAAGCCCGCCAGGTGACAATCCTTCAGAGACTCCACTTGGATTAGGTGTTGATCACACGGACAACAGGAGTCTGCAGTCACCACGTTGACAGTGTGCCAAGCCTTCCCACAATGCATCAGGAGACCCATCAAAACCAGCATATTCCTCTTTATGTTTATTTAAGTGGTCAGATACCTTCACTGGTCTGTCTTCATTCCTGTCTCAGATAGGATGGCATTCTCCAAACAATGATGTTGTGTGCCTCCTCTAAAGACTTCCTGGTTCCAGTTCCCACGGGGGTTGGCTGGCAGGAATGCATTTGAAGCTTCAGAAGGTTGAATACCTGGAGAGATGAGCTGTCTGGCTGTCAAAACAGACTGAAGTCAGGGTGGCTCTACATGAGGTCATCACTACCCTCGCTGTTTCACTGGGCTGCTGGTTGACTGGACAGACTGCGTTTTAGATTCCATCTCTAGCTTGTGTCCTCACTACCAGCTGCCCAGTCGCACCTCCACCCAGGCTCAGTGGATCTGAGGACCCACATGCAGTCTAAGCTGATGAGTGTAGGACCAGCTGAGATCCATGACCCAGCTTTGTGGAACACGGTGATGGAGGAGAGGGGGGGTCAGAGGGCACCGCGAGGGCGCTGGGGGGCAGGCTGGGGGTCAGGCTGGGGTGCCCATGTGCTTCTGAGCTGAGTCACAGCTCCCAGAGTGTATTAGAGTGGGCGCAGACACTGGATCTTTGTGCTGTGTGACATGTCGAGGGGGAGGGGGGGTGATGTGTTTGCATGTGTGTTTCTGGACGAGTATGTAAACATGCAGCTTTGGAGCGGGGGGGGGGGGGGGGGGGGGTTAGACCATCCCTTAGACCAACCCTAACCTTATCCCTGGAGGTCAGGTGTCCTGAGGTCTTTGTTTGTCTCCTGTCTCTCCATATCCTGATTGGCATGAATCTCCACTGGTGCATGATACTGAAGGAGGATGAGGAGTAGGGTTAAGACAACCAGGATGCATCACTCATCGAATGCTGAAGAAAAGATGTCACTGAGTTTGTGTGTAGCTGTTCATAATACCTGGCAGGGGCCAGGACTGAGTGCTGTGGTGTGCAGCCCCACACATAGAGGCACAAAGGACTTCAGTCAGTCAGTCATTCTGATGGGGAAACAAAACACATCAAGTGTAGGTTTATTTACTGCAGCCCGGGGGGCAAAAGAATAAGGCTTAACCAATACAGCTCATCTTTCTACACCTCCTTCATCCACTCTTCATCTCTCCTTTTCTCCCTCTCTCTTCCTGTTCCTCTTCTCTTAGCGCCCCGGCCCGTTCAGGGGGTGGGGCGGGGGCAGCGGGTCCACCTGTGTCAGGTGTGTCTGTGGGTCACGGGTGAGTCAGGTTGGATGTTTGCACAGCCGTTCCTGTCCTGCCGCTGTGTCACAGACGGGGGGGGTGTGGGTGGGGTTGCGTTTGGACCAGCTTGCCAAGCCATCTGAACAATGCTCAGCACTGACAGCAAGCCAGCCAGCCAGCACAGGAAGGAGAGACAAGCCCAGGCTTGTCGGAGCGAGGAGAGGAGAAGAAAGAGTTTGCCTGGAGGGTGTCTGACGTGGTACCACCCTCAGGATTTAGCCGTCATGAGACTTTGTTATCAGTTTCTTATCTGTGTTGTTCCCTGTTTTGACAGGTCACTTGTTGCTAGTTGAGAATCGAAAGAAATCCAGTTATTTAGCTAAATGAACTATGTCAATGTATTGTTGGGGAACAGAAATGTGACACTGCTCTATATTAGACCATAATTACACAATGTGTGTGTTTGTGTGTGTGAGGCAGACTAAGTAACAATTTCACATGATCTTTTCATGGATCATTCCCAAAATAAAGATGACATCTTCATGTCTAGTCATCCTGCTTTTTACGTTGCCATGACAGTGAGGTGTTTGCTGTTTTCAGCCAGAGCTGTGAGAGGTTTGCTCTGTCTGGAGCAGGCGAAGAACTTGTTGGGTCTTGTTCTAGGTCTTTCAGACCTCAGGGCACTGAAACTCCCTGGTTGACTCCTGTACACAAAAGAAACACGCCACTCTTGGTAAACACACTTTCTTAAACGACCTGAGACCTGGTTGACCTTATTCTGACTGTCACGGTACCTGTCATTACAAGATTCATGTTTCAACTTTCTGAAGGAACACCTCGCTGTAAAGACAACAGAAATTTAACGTTTGTCCTTTGGTTTGTTTGTGTGTGTGTGTATCGAATGTATGCAACACTAGAATGTGTGTGTGTAATTATTCCTCAAGGACATCTCAAAAATAGATGCACAGAGGAAAGGATCTATGACTCTTTAGCCATACTGTATGACACTTAAGTTACCACAACAGTTTTAGCTTAGCCAGTCCTCTCATAGCTGTAACTGACAACACACACAAGCTAGTATATTGGCCAGAACCTCCAGTACCGGTTACATGTAAGCTCATGTTCGTACAGATATACTTGATGAATCCACCCCCACACAAACAATGGGCAGCCACTAAATCACCAAGCACACACACACACACACACACACACATACTTCCCAGAGCGGTTGAGCCCCCACACACCACATAGTAGCTTTACAGTAGAGGACGTTGTTATGGGGGTCATGTCTTTGACAGGGAGGTCCCAGCCTCTGTCAGACAGCCAAGTGTGTGTGCATGAGCGCGCGTGCGTGTGTTGTGCCTGCCCCCTCGGCTCATCCCCAGACTCAGAGGAGGGGGGTGGGAGGGGAGGGGAGGGGGGGGGGTGGTGGGGGTGGGAGGGGTGGGGGGGGAGGCCAGGATGTGAAGAGGACTTCAGTGGCCCCTCCCCCCCCACCCCCCTCCCCCCCCCACCCCCCTCCCCCCCCACCCCCAATCCCCTCCCCCGGAGCCGCCCAGCCTTGCCAGAGTCCCGGCCTCCCTCATGTGGCTCATGTTGCCCAAACACAGGCCCTGCTCTCTGGCATGAAGAAAAGACGTTCTGTTTTGGCTTCCACAGAGCAGGGGCCGAGTGGACCACTGTGAAAGAGGCTTCTGTGTGTGCGTGCTGGAATCTGCGTCTCATAAGAGACGATCTGTGCTGCTCTGAGCCTGTTAACGTAGTTATCAATTTCAACATTTGTGTAAATACTTTCGTGATGCTTTTCCCATCTATTCTCTTTCGTTTCCTCATGCGTCCTCAGGGCGATGTAAAGCTACACCCCGTACCCTGAACACAGTCCCCATGTGTCACGCAGTCCACAGTTCTGGTGTGAAAGATTCTAAATCTGTTTAGCATCTGCAGGTAAGGTATAGACACGCTTGGATATTCTCCATAAGAAAAGGAAATGTAATTGTTGTCTGCAGGTGTGTGTGTAGGAAATTATGTCATCTTGTGACTTCCTGAGGAATGTGTGTGACTGTGCGTTTTATTGTGAGTGGATGTATTGAGGATCTCTAGACACACAACAGCTATTGTGAATCATATGCTACACAGTCGAGGACAAAGAAATTATGATCGTGGGTCCAGGTGGGTCCAGGTGGATTGAGAGTGTGTTGAATGCAAATTGATATTTTGTTGAGAATCTACAGACATGTAGTACACAGAGTAATAGTGGTTCCTTTCAAATGAAGGAGTGACTTTTTCTTCTCATATGAAAGTGAAACCTCTGCCAAATAGCTGGTCCAGTCTTAGCCCTAGCCAAGGCCTGGACAGAGAGGCCCTTTGTAAGGTGTTGTGTTACTTGGGAAACACCCTCAAACCATGACAAGCAGGAAATCCCCTTTTCTCTCCTGGCCTCCTGGCCAGGGAAACTCTACAGCAGGAAACTCTACAGCAGGAAGCTCTACAGCTGGAAGCTCTACAGCAGGAAGCTCTACAGCAGGAAGCTCTACAGCAGGAAGCTCTACAGCAGGAAACTCTACAGCAGGAAACTCTACAGCAGGAAGCTCTACAGCAGGAAGCTCTACAGCAGGAAGCTCTACAGCAGACACTTGCTGCTCTACAGCAGACACTTGCTGCTTCAAGAGGACAGAAGCTCTACAGCAGACACTTGCTGCTCTACAGCAGACACTTGCTGCTTCAAGAGGACAGAAAAAGTCCCAAATCCATGCTAGATATTCAATATGATATGTTGTTTTAGTGGCATGATAGAGAACATTATGTGAATCCAAAGGGAATCTACCAAACAATCTCCTGTCGAAAAACTCTCCAGACTTCTTATTGTAGAAACACGTATGGTAAACACTGAAACTTGTGTGTGTGTGTACGTACGTGTGTGTGTGTACGTGCGTGTGTGTGTGCTTGTGTGTGTGTGTGTGCATGTGTGTGTGTGTGTGTGTACGTGCGTGTGTGTGTGTGTGTGCATGCATCCTTTGTTTGTTCAACGCTCATGCAGTCGACCCGCTGAAATAATAATCATCTGAGCACCTGTCAGGGATCAGGCCTCTTCCTTTTCCTGCGTATCAGACAAGTACTTCCTGTACGCCCCCCCACTCACAGGCCAGCTCTCCTCAGACAAGTACTTCCTGTACGCCCCCCCACTCACAGGCCAGCTCTCCTCAGACAAGTACTTCCTGTACGCCCCCCCACTCACAGGCCAGCTCTCCTCAGACAAGTACTTCCTGTACGCCCCCCCACTCACAGGCCAGCTCTCTGCAGGTGTCGCAGCGTGAGCCTGGGGTGAAGACGTGCAGTCATACGCCATCACATGATCCGCAGTAGGCGACCAACCACCTGACTAGTACAACAGCTCCATGTCACATCTCCAGACAGCACAATGCCCTCCTATCTGCCCCACCTCCTATCTGCCCCACCTCCTATCTGCCCCACCTCCTATCTGCCCCACCTCCTATCTGCCCACCTCCTATCTGCCCCACCTCCTATCCGCCCCACCTCCTATCTGTCCCACTTCCTATCTGCCCCGACTCCTATGTGCCCCACCTCCTATCTGCCACACCTCCTATCTGCCCCACCTCCTATCCGCCCCACCTCCTATCTGACCCACCTCCTATCTGCCCCACCTCCTATCTGTCCCACCTCCTATCCGCCCCACCTCCTATCCGCCCCACCTCCTATCTGCCCCACCTCCTATCTGTCCCACCTCCTATCCGCCCCACCTCCTATCCGCCCCACCTCCTATCTGCCCCACCTCCTATCTGTCCCACCTCCTATCTGCCCCACCTCCTATCTGTCCCACCTCCTATCCGCCCCACCTCCTATCTGCCCCACCTCCTATCTGCCCCACCTCCTATCTGTCCCACCTCCTATCCGCCCCACCTCCTATCTGCCCCACCTCCTATCTGCCCCACCTCCTATCTGCCCCACCTCCTATCTGCCCCACCTCCTATCCGCCCCACCTCAGAGAGACTGAGGGAATGGCTGAGGTATGTGGACATTGTTGCAGTGGTTATCTAACGAAGGGCAAACTCTCAATGCAGGTCTGGGGAATGCATTGTCAGAGTGAACCCTGGGAAGTCCCTCGTCTGAGGGACTTCCCGCTCCTTGCTGCTGAGGAGGTCTGTCACAGTCAGAACCCCCCCCCCCCCCCCCCCCCCTCAGTGCAGCTAGTTAGATTACTGTTCCAACTCTGGCTTAACATTGGAACCTTCCTCTTAAGTGACCATGTAGCTTGAATCTTCTCACTGACCTGACCACTACACCGTCAATGGCATCTTTGTGAGCTCATGACAGTGAATCGTCATAATGGCTGAAACACAGAAAGCACCATGAAGAATTCTTGGTGGACTAGCTGGCACAGTGAAAGAGTTACAAGACCCACTCTGTGTTCTTTAGTGTGTCAGGGAATTCCTTGAAATCTCTCTTTCTCTTTTTCTTTCTATATCACACATGTACACACACCCCTCATAAAGGTCTCAGCAAGCAATAGAAGTGTTGAAGGATTTCCTCCTGCCCTTATAAGGTCATTGTTCCTGCGGTCAGCATTGCTAGTTATTACAGTCATCCATAATCCTAGCTCCTTTGTTCTCTTGGCAGGTTGAATGTTTAGCTTGTTTCTAGTCTGAATAACACCACTAGAAAATAGCACTTTTTCATGTCTAAAGCTACAGGTTTTCCATCTCCACAGACTCTCCTTCAGTCTGAATTCATATTACTATATAATTTTAATACAAATTATTAATAATCATATCATATCATATCAGGGAGTCAGATGGCTGAGTGGTGAGGGAGTCGGGCTAGTAATCTGAAGGTTGCCAGTTCGATTCCCGGCCGTGACAAATGACGTTGTGTCCTTGGGCAAGGCGCTTCACCCCACTTGCTTCGGGGGGAATGTCCCTGTACTTACTGTAAGTCGCTCTGGATAAGAGCGTCTGCTAAATGACTAAATGTAAATATCCAGGACTAACCATTCCATGTAAATAGTTTTGTGGAGTACATAACATTTCATATAACAATTTTTTCTTTCTCTGTCTCTTATTCCCTCTCTCTCTCTCTCTCTCTCTCTCTCTCTCTCATCTCTCTCTCTCTCTCTCTCTCTCTCTCTCTCTCTCTCTCTCTCTCTCTCTCTCTCTCTCTCTCTCTCTCTCTCTCCCTCTCTCTCTCTCTCTCTCTCTCTCTCTCTCTCTCTCTCTCTCTCTCTCTCTCTCTCTGTATCTAGACACCCCCTCTACTCTACCAAGCCAGAGGACATGTATAGACCCTCTCTGCTCTCTGCTAGACATTCCTCCCAGCGTCTTCTCTCTCTGTCTGAAGGCTCTCTGGACAGCTGGGCCTCCACAACATGAGCTCCAGTTATCTCTGCAGCCTTTCCGACAGTGTGTCTGTGTGTGTGTGTGTGTGTGTGTGTGTGTGTGTGTGTGTGTGTGTGTGTGTCTGTGTGTGTGTGTGTGTGTGTCTGTGTGTGTGTGTGTGTGTGTGTGTGTGTGTGTCTGTGTGTGTGTGTCTGTGTGTGTGTGTGTGTGTGTGTGTGTGTCTGTGTGTGTGTGTGTGTGTGTGTGTGTGTCTGTGTGTGTGTGTGTGTGTGTGTGTGTGTGTGTGTGTCTGTGTGTGTGTGTGTGTGTGTGTGTGTCTGTGTGTGTGTGTGTGTGTGTGTGTGTGTGTGTGTGTGTGTGTGTGTGTCTGTGTGTCTGTGTGTGTGTGTGTGTGTGTGTGTGTGTCTGTGTGTGTGTGTGTGTGTGTGTGTCTGTGTGTGTGTGTGTGTGTGTGTGTGTGTGTGTGTGTCTGTGTGTGTGTGTGTGTGTGTGTGTGTCTGTGTGTGTGTGTGTGTGTGTGTGTGTGTGTGTGTGTCTGTGTGTGTGTGTGTGTGTGTGTGTGTGTGTCTGTGTGTGTGTGTGTGTGTGTGTGTGTGTCTGTGTGTGTGTGTGTGTGTGTGTGTGTGTCTGTGTGTGTGTGTGTGTGTGTGTGTGTGTGTGTCTGTGTGTGTGTGTGTGTGTGTGTGTGTGTGTGTGTGTCTGTGTGTGTGTGTGTGTGTGTGTGTGTGTGTGTGTGTGTGTGTGTGTGTGTGTCTGTGTGTGTGTGTGTGTGTGTGTGTCTGTGTGTGTGTGTGTGTGTGTGTGTGTGTGTGTGTGTGTGTGTCTGTGTGTGTGTGTGTGTGTGTGTGTGTGTGTGTGTGTGTGTGTGTGTGTGTGTGTGTGTGTGTGTGTGTGTGTGTGTGTGTGTGTGTGTGTGTGTCTGTGTGTGTGTGTGTGTGTGTGTGTGTCTGCTACACCCTTGGTCTTGGGCATGAGAGGAGGTGCCACATTCATAAGATTCCCCGAAATGTACCCACAGTACTTCTGCATAAGACCCAGGAAATATCACCTTTCACCAGAGCAAGTTTGCCCAGCTTGTTATTCAACTCTCTCCAATGGGCCTTATTTATTTACAGCCTGTGAGGGAATCTAGCAGCCAACCAGAAAGCCACAGGCCCTGACCTTAAGGCTGAGAGGCTGAGAGGCTGGGGGGGTTGGAGGCTGGAGGCTGTGGCCTCATTGTGATGTGCAAAGCTGAGAGGCTATTGGACTAGGAGGCTGAGAGGCTGTGGCCTCGGAGTGGTAATCTTCTGGGACTAAACAACATCACACACCGTAAACAGGAAAAGACACCCCCTGAACTCCTGACCTCCTGACCTCTGACCTCTGACCTCCGAGGCTTGAGACGTTCACCTCCCTAATCTTCTTTTCTGAAGAAAGTTAAATGTACTGTTGAACATGGTGATTATCTGGTTAACGTGAGGTCACAACCTACTTACTTCGTCATTGGACAGTGAGCTGGACGGCATCACAGAGTAGGGTTCATAGTTAGATTAGCGTGGTGAAAACTGATTGGGGATCTGCAGTGCTGATAATGGGCCCAGAGGGAGGTTGTCAAGTCGGCTTGAATGGCTTCTCCCTCATCATGACTCATCTGTCAGACACGGACATCTGTCCAGAAACAAACACTGTTGTCGGGGAAACAGGCGAGTTGGAAAATTGGGGTCGTCCGTGGAACAATGAGAGACTGTGGAACTGTCCTTAGATAGGGGAATGTGTTGGCCTTTATTTGTATGTGTGGTGGGAAATGGAGAACGGTGAAACTGGAGGGAGACCGACTACATCCCTCACTCTCTTTCTCCCCTCTCTCTTTTCACTCCACTGTCTATCCCTTTATTTATTTCTCGCCCTCCACCTTCCATCTCTCTCTTTCTCTCCTCTCTTTCTCTCTCCCTTCCTCTCTAATGCAGAGCAGTAGATGTTATGTGAGACCACAGTCCTGTCTCAGCCTGTGCCTCATGCCAGAAGCCCACAGGTATGCACTTAGCTATGTACTCACCTGAGCCCTACTTCACACACCCCACACACACACACACACACACACGCACACACACTTACCGGAAGGCTCTGCCTAAAGAGCCTTCCTTCCATGTCATACTGTTCAAGTAAGGGACATTCATATGCAAAAAAGCATTCTGTTTATCAAACACAGTCCAAAACATAAGCACAATTAATGATAGGTGATTCAACCTCAAAATCACAGTGTTAAAATAACTGGACAGTTTACTGCCTCTTATGGTCATCCGACATGTGTTAACTGCGTGTGACGCAAGCTCAGAAAGCTTGTTATTCATCTCATTTGGCTTTCTCAATCTCCCGTCCTATGCTGTTTGGCCTAAGGATGTCGTATTTACATGAAAACCCACAGAGTTGTCGAGACACTGGCTCGATGAGAACCCTGTGTGCGTGTGTGTATGTCGGCATGTGTGTTGAGGAACGTCAGCGGGGCAGAATGATGGGAAGCAGACCGTCTTGTTGTAACACTCTTAGGGCTCCGTGACTCATGGCACATGCATGTGTGTGACACAGGAATGTCACCTGTGAGATTCCCATCTTAGAAAACCATCACAAGAGTCAACTAGCCAGCAGTTTCTGTCCATAGAATTGTCTGGGATTGTGTGTTAAGGAAAAAAGGAAAATATTAGAAATGGGCGTCATATTTTAGTATTTTGTCATCAATAAGGTGTGTTACTGACACATAAGGTATGTGTGTGTTTTGTTGAGACAGTTGGTGTGGTGTTGTTAGTGTGAGGAAGTGAGAAGTGAGGATGGAAAGTGAGACAGAAAGTTAGAAAGTGAGAGGGTGAGACAGCAGGTCAGACAGGGAGGCAGTGAGAGGGTGAGACAGCAGGTCAGACAGTGAGGCAGTGAGAGGGTGAGACAGCAGGTCAGACAGTGAGGCAGTGAGAGGGTGAGACAGCAGGTCAGACAGTGAGGCAGTGAGAGGGTGAGGCAGTGAGAGGGTGAGGCAGTGAGAGGGTGAGGCAGTGAGAGGGTGAGACAGCAGGTCAGACAGTGAGGCAGTGAGAGGGTGAGACAGCAGGTCAGACAGTGAGGCAGTGAGAGGGTGAGACAGCAGGTCAGACAGTGAGGCAGTGAGAGGGTGAGGCAGTGAGAGGGTGAGGCAGTGAGAGGGTGAGGCAGTGAGAGGGTCAGACAGTGAGGCAGTGAGAGGGTGAGACAGCAGGTCAGACAGTGAGGCAGTGAGAGGGTGAGGCAGTGAGAGGGTGAGGCAGTGAGAGGGTGACTGTGGTAGATGAGCAAGTATGAGGAGGTGACTAAGCACATGGGAGGCCGCCCAACCTTCAACACACAAACCCCTGACGACACTCAACTGCAATGTCTCTGACATCTTTGTTTGTACGGTCCAATATCAGTAGATGGATAGGGTTCAAACACACAGCCCTGTCTAATCTTACCAACATACAAACTTCTCTAGACAATGGACATAGTTAGCAACATTCTGGATTGCAGGGAACAGTCTTTTTTATTGTGATAAATAGTCTAGTGTTGTTAGTACTGTAGCTCTCTGTGTGTCTGGGCAAAATGGAGTCTTCCAGCTAATATCTGACATGGTACTTGCATTTCCTGTGCCTGTCTCAGTATTGCTGCGGGCCCTCACAATAAACCCACTATCCCACACTGCCATCCATCTTGTGTTGATCTACTGACGGCATGCAGGCGTCATTGAGGGTCAGAGATGGGAAGTAGATTTTAGTACTTAAGTAGATTTTTCTGGTATCAGTATTTTAGTAGTATTGTGTGTGTGTGTGTGTGTGTGTGTGCATGCTAGCGATGCGTCAGAGGATGTTTATACACACAGTAGAGACAGTCTGTCTGGTGGTCTGTATGGTCTTCTTCATTCTCACTCAATGGTTCCCCAGGAGAACATACAATTAACAAAAGTGTGGTAGTGAAAAATTCTGTTTACGAGAGAGAGACAGAGAGACAGAGACAGAGAGAGGGAGAAAGAGAGGAGAGAGAGAGAGAGAGAGAGAGAGCGAGAGAGAGAGAGAGAGAGAGAGAGAGAGAGAGAGAGAGAGAGAGAGAGAGAGAGAGAGAGAGAGAGAGAGAGAGAGAGAGAGAGAGAGAGAGAGAGAGAGAGGGGTTGGGGAGCAGTAGAGAGAGCCCCCCATGCTGCATGTTAGTTGTCACTTGTGCCAGAGGTGTGTGTCAGATTAGAAGCCGTCTGTGAGGCCGGTATTTATAGACAAGAAGACCCTCCATTCGGCCATGGGTCCTCAGATCACTGTATCCTTTGATCTGTTCTGCAGCGTGATCCGACTTCAAAGCTGTTGGGAGAAACTCCACCTCTGGCTCCGTTTGCTGCCGGCCATGAGCTCAGCTTACCGTGACCTCTGACCCTCTGGCCCTGCCATGTGTCCATGCAACACGGGCCGGGCACAGTGGAGCCACAATCCACTCAGTAATAACATAAGCTGTTACTGTTGATACCCCGGCTTCCTGGATGGGCAGGGTTTCCTGTCGGGTGAATGGAAGGGTGTATATCCCTGACATGGGAGTCAGGTGGCTGAGCGGTGAGGGAATCGGGCTAGTAATCAGAAGGTTGCCAGTTCAATTACCGGCAAGGCACTTCACCCTACTTGCCTCGGGGGGAATGTCCCTGTACTTACTGTAAGTCTCTCTGGATAAGAGCGTCTGCTAAAAGACTAAATGTAAATGTAAATGACATGAGAATATTAAAGGGTGGGTTTACCTTTGGAGTGCTACAAGCGTGTTCTGGAGAAGAGCATTGAGGTAAAAAAAAACTACAGAGAGCTGAAACAGCAGTTCTCCCAACACTGTTCTACATCAAACATTCATGACATCCTACAATCTTTAGTCCCATCACATCCGGTAAAATGTATCATTCATCATTATCACTTCAGTCCACTTTAACAGTAAACAAACACCAGTTTGACATCGGTAGCAGTACCTTTGTGCTATGCGGTGTACTGTAGGGCTTGTATAATGAACCAGAAGGTTGTGTATAGATGGACTGTACAGTCAATCTGTTATATAGCACTGCCTTCTTGATTATCTACAAGTATATTTGCACAGTTGTCATGGGATAAGCCTTTCATGTCCTGATAACAGAGTGTGGGAGAACAGGCAAGACACACACACTAATGTTTGCGTTTGCCTTGTGTCCTCACCATAAAGGAACACATACACACAAAGCATTTACTGGGACGGTTCCGGAGTGTGACAGGATCACGGAAAGGACCAGAAACAGATGCCTCATGCTACACCTGACTTACAGAAGACTTGTATCAGGAGTCAGGTGGCTGAGCGGTTAGGTAATCGGGCTAGTAATCTAAAGGTTGCCAGTTCGATTCCCGGCCATGCCAAATGATGTTGTGTCCTTGGGCAAGGCACTTCACCCTACTTGCCTCGGGGGAATGTCCCTGTACTTACTGTAAGTCGCTCTGGATAAGAGCGTCTGCTAAATGACTAAATGTAATGTAAATGTAATGTATCATACATGCCTATATTATAAAACAAAAGTATTTTGGTGTTTGTGGCATGATTTTTAAATGAAAATGAAATTCATAGAAATCCATAACATTTATTTCTTGGCTTGATTATGGAATGTGTATGATTTTATATTAATTGATACCACTAGTTTGTTTGATTTATCTGACTGTTTAACAGGAAACACCCCTCAAGGCCAGTGGCAAAGTGCCACTGGCCTTGAGCTCACCACAGCCCCCACCACACCCTGCGGTACAGGGATGTTCAAAAGCACCGTGGGTTCATGACTCCAGGGCAGGTAGGTTGAAATCTCTCTCCTTATCAGTCATAAAAGAAACACTACGGCACGCCGGCATGGGGCCATAGGTAGCACCCAGAAGCCAACACAGAGAAGGAAAGGGACTTTCCTGGTTGGCCTGCTGCGCTTCATAACTCTGGCATCTCCATGTTTCATAGTGAGGAGAGGAAGGACCCTGCTATGGTGTCATTTGTCTAGATTTATAGAAAAATATTCTAAATTGAATTATTTTTCACCAACTTTATCTTTTATTAGACTATGTGTTATAAGCGTGATCAACAATAAAAACACAGAAATTGTTGTATACTGTCAAAAATTTCTGAATATTTATTAAAATAAATACACACAAAAATAGCAAATAATTTAAACAACATACATGTCCAAGACACACAGTTTTGGAACCAATAAATTAACACATTTTGAAGGTAATTCAGGAGCAAGTCTCCCAGGAAAGCACACTTGAAATACTTGAATGTTCAAAGATTCGGTCTTGAGTGTGTTGCTTTTGAAAATCTCAGTCTTTTTAAAAGCCTTCTGCGGTCACGTGTCGGAGGTTCCTGCGCGGCCTGTTACAGAACATCCTTCATCCTTGGACCGGATCATGTCTTCCTTTGGTCCCAGTGTTCATGGTCCATGCCGACACTGTTAAGAAAAAAACAGATAGGCTAAAGATTAATATTTAATCCATCACAATTAGTTTAGCATTTCATGAGAATTTTGGCTATTTTGGTGTTGGAATTGCGGTAGACCTAATGTTGGCTATTAAAGGCTAAAGTAAATAATTAACAATAGGCCTAATCAAATATTTTATAGGGTTACTGTCATCATTATGCTATAAAAAAAACTTTGCAAAACAAAAAACTGTGGAATTTCTAACTTCGTGAAATGCACACTTACCAGATTCGAAGTTGAACTGCCTTAAAGTCATTCAGGGCGCCCTGGCCATGCGCCTTTCGTGCTGCCCAGGCGACGCGCTCTCGTTATCCTGTCTCGTTTTGAAGTCCTGGATGGCTTTTTTGTTCTGGAAATCTATTAGAGCCATAGTTATAACCGCATTCCAACAGTTATCCTCTCCGGAACACCGGAAATCAATTTCCTTATTGTCCGTGGTTACGATGGTAAAGTAGACGAATTTTCCGGTGCGCTCCACGCAGTCCACTTTCTTAATGGCCTGCAATTTGAGCTCCTTGCTTTTGGAGCGCTTCTGCGTGTCGGCGTATATGTTCAGGCTGTCCGTAGTCAAGACGCACGTTTTTCTCTTCCAGAACTGGAGCAGGTTATCGCTCCTCTTCTCCAGTTCTCCCTCTTTAAGAATTTGAGAAATCTCCTCTGCAGACATTTTCATGGTTTTAGTAGTGTCGAGGTGACTCTGGTTGTTAATCGAGATTAGTCTCCGGCAGATGTGATATATGTTCTGCTTTCCGTGTTCTCTCTTCCGAAGACCCCGGAGAAGGAGCTTCTCGGCAAGGCCGTGATAATCCAGAACTGCGTTATGAATGAACAGAAGTGGAGAGGTTATTTATAGGCTATATGACAGACCGCCTGGGCCCTTCCCACTTGACGTCAGTTAGTTTAGGAATGCATCAACAGTTGCCTGAGCAATTCATGGTAAGAGTGTGGGCGGAAGCTGGCGCTGGGGATTGCAAAGGAAGTCCGCGTGGAACTAATTACACCGTCAAACTGTTAATTATCAATCCACCTCCTCCTTAGTTTATGTATCCAAATACTTGCCCGCAAAACATACACATTAACATACTCCTTAGGACAGTCTTACAGCTATTATTATGCGTCAGTCTAATAGACCAACACGAAATAAATGCTGTTGAAATTCTGTTACAATGTGATACAAAAAAGTCTATAACACTTACTTTTAATGATAATTCACCGTGTATTTATTAAATTACCATTCCAGTTTTGGATTCATGAGATTTGAGGCCAGACTGTCTTGTTGCTGTCACACGACTGTAACCCCCCAAACTAAGTCCTATTCTCCTGTCCAGTGGAGGCCGTCTCCTCTGCCTGTGTCAGCGTCACAAGACAGTGTTGTGTATTCAAGATCCAGCTTTGAACAGGGCCGTCAAGAGAACGTTTTTACCCCAAGTCAAGATATCCTACGGTGTCCCCTAAAATACACACTTAATCCTTGATAATGTGTTGAGTTGAACCATAGACATGTGTCATCAGTTCATTAGAAACAAAAAGGTTTCATATGGATTTGCTTCATGATGATTAAAATGCAGTTTGTCCTTCTATGCTCGAGGTACAGGACGTGGCTGAAGAGTATTCATGACCAGAAAAGGACACGTCTGATGTTTACAAGAAAACATCACCCCCTCTAACACTTAGCGACCTTGCTCAGTAGCTCTACTGCTACGTAACAAAGTACAATCCTAAACCTTCTGAATGGGGAACAACCACTGAGGTCTTGAAACAGGTTTCCAGTCCAGCTCTTGTACTGGAACACAGCTTGAAGCTGGCCGGAGAGCTCTGAGAGGAGGAAGAGGGGGGGAGGAGCAAGATGTCAGCAGCTCTTTAAGCTGAAGCCCACCCTGACGCCAGTTAGAACCAGGGTCAGACACACGCAGGAGACGTAACCTTCTAAGTCCTCTTCCCACTACAACACACACACACTCATAGAGATGTACACACACACACACACACACTCTGTCTCTCTCTCCCAGTCCTTGGTGGACATGTTCCCCCACACCCACTTCCAGGATCTTGTCACCAGTGAGTCTGTTACTCTATCAGTGTCCTCAAGGAGACAACTCAGGCAGGATACCTCCCTCCCAGTCTCCTCTGACCCCACCCCTCCCCCTGACACACACACACACACACACGCCCTCTCAAGAACACCTTATTTCCATATATTACCTAACGGTGTACTTCACTACTTTCATAATAATACCTTTTGAATGGTAGTTTAAGATGTGTGAGAAATGTGAGAAACACAAACATTAACTAGCATCTTAATCTGTGTCTAAATGTTTTAATTATAGTGTTTATGACCCTATTTCAGAATAGAGCAACACATTGTAAAAGTGTGGCCGTTGCTTGTGTTAGCTTGTAAATTATGTGCAACAAGACTTCCAGTCACTAAGTCAGTGGCTAAATATTGAATGTTGGCTACATGACTCACATACACCTGCCTTAGTGGAGCCAGCCCTGCTGAATAAAAAGGTGTGTTCCTTCCCCCTGTACTCCATCCCCAACTGCCTCTGTCCCTTACACTGTTCTAATGGCCTGTATCACTGTGGACTGGAAGGGTGTGTGTGTTTATAATTGTGTCTGTGAGTGTCTATCGCTGTATATTTGTGTTTGTTTTGTGTGGCTATGTGTGTGAAGGGAAAATTGTGGTGGAGACACATCGACATGTCTGGGCAATGACTCAGCAGTGTGGGTTAATCTTTTGGGAGGTGACTGCTTACAAATAGAAAGCCGTGTGTATATGTGTGTGGGTGATCTGACTGTACTTTATATGTTAAACTGAGGGATTAAGCTATTCCGCTGAGCAGATGTGTGCAAGGGCTTAGTCCTCAGCCTTAGTCATCCCAAACATTAGATCTCAACCCAGATCTAAATGCTGTCATGCTCATTATCCCTCTCTGTCACACAGACAAGACTCACACATTCTCCCCAGTAGAGAACGTGTGCTAGTTGATCTCTCTCTCGTCTTCATCCACACAGACCACAGCACCAGTTGTTGGAGCCACAGCAGAGCTGTCTAATCACCTGACTTGGCCCTGTCTGGATGACATCCGGTGGAGTTCGGTTTGTCTGTAAGCCTTGTGTGACAGGAGGATTCCCACCCAGGAGGAAGCTGGGCTCTGGTAGGCACTGTTTTAACAACCTTGGACGCCCTCAGTGTCTCCTGGTAGACAAAACACATGGCTGGGAGGGAAAATAGAGACAAAAGAGGAGACAAAGAGAAGGGGATGATAGGATTTGTGTTTGCAAGTGGAATAGACATCTGGCATGTCGCAGAAGCAGCTCTGACAGGTCAAATTGAGCATTTTCGGTCCCCCCCCCCCCCCCCCCCCCACACACACACACAGAATTGAGACAAGAAAGCCCATTAATTGTTAGTCGAGTTGAGGCTTGCAGCTCTACAATCAGAGAGAGGAGACACGCATTCTGGTCATATGCAAATAACTGTGTGTGATTAGAGGAGGCCTCAGTGCTCTATTAATAGGCTTCCTAAACAATGGGCCACAGCGTGGATGGCCTGGCAGTGATCGGCTGATGACATGTCCAGCAGCCTGTGAGAGAGTCAGCAGGTAGCAGCTGTGCAGTGAGACACGTTTACGGCAGTGGCCTGTCACACAAACACACACATGCATGGAACAGACACGCACAAACACACAGACACACACATGCATGGAACAGACACGCACAGACACACAGACACACACATGCATGGAACAGACACGCACAGACACACAGACACACACATGCATGGAACAGACACGCACAGACACACAGACACACACATGCATGGAACAGACACGCACAAACACACACACACACACATGCATGGAACAGACACACACACACATGCATGGAACAGACACACACACACACATGCCCTGTGGCTCTCCAGTGACATGCCCTTGTGATGAGTCTTGGGAGCTATTTGAGGCATTGTTCAGATAAGCCCTATGTGTGTGTGTGTGTGTATGTTTGTGTGTGTGTGTGTGTGTGGCCACCCCAGCCTTCACTAGCGTGGGAAAAAGAACAACTGGCAGAGTGGAGGAGAGGATAAAGAGATGTGCTGCTCAACCATCAGGAGAACAATGCAATCCAGTCTCATCATCATGGGCCACCAGGACTAGTCAGACATACAGTCCCATCATCATGGGCCACCAGGACTAGTCAGACATACAGTCCCATCATCATGGGCCACCAGGACTAGTCAGACATACAGTCCCATCATCATGGGCCACCAGGACTAGTCAGCTTATCCTCTGCAGGTGACTTCAGCTGGTCCGACTGGATCACAAATGCTCTGGCACAGTAGATCTTCACCAGATGAAGAACTTGACATCTCAAGGTTTTAGTACAAAATAAATTACATCTTAGGCTTGCTATGGAACTACAAAATCTCCATGTTTTTGTCTCCTGTGTTCAACATCTATGAATAACATATGACCCCTCAAGAACATTTACAAAATTCACCTGAATGTGAATCCAGTTTCAGGAGTCAAACGGACTGCTTCCTTCTTTTTTTCAATAATATCTCTTTGTCAACCACTTAGTCAGGCGGTAAGATGATATCTAAAGAGAGGTGCTTTAGGAGAGCAGGGCCCTGTTCCTGTCAGGTGAAACATCAGAGGAATGGCAGGTATGCAAGGCTGTCAGGCTTCACTCACACCAGGAATGCCCCATTCATTCAGCTCTCTGCTCAGGGCTTCATGTTGGCTTACATGTGCACTGTTTCTGTGGAATGTTGTGGTGTGTGTGTGTGTGCATCTTTCATTTTTATCATACTGTATAACAAAAAAAACTACCAGATTGATCTTAAACACTCAAAATAATTCATGGACATACTTAAAGTGCAATAACTTACTGTGCAATATTTATATATTTCTCTCCATATGAAACTAGTGTTATCTTTTTATTATTGGGTGTGCTCAAGCCTTCGGCGAGAGCACAACCTTTGTTCTCTCACATATATATTATTGTGAGAATGCTGTTCAGCATTCTCACTATTGTTTTTCAACTTCTTAGTTCTTCCGCCGTTTTTTGGCCTTTAACTCGTTCTGCATACTTTAACCGATTCCTACAACTTTTGTATCAAAACGTTCAGCTCCTTCAGGAGATGATGGCTATGACTTTTGGTATTTCTCACTTGTATACTTTTTAAGACATTAAGGTTTTTGTGCAAATTATTCTCCCATTAAAAGTAATGGTAAATCCTTTCAAATCATTAAAAAGCTTCCTCCTCTTTCAAACGTAACTACTTCAGCATACTTTCAGCTAGAGACACCATTCAACCTTTAAAATGTTCACAAGACATTCAGCTATTCCCAAATGATTCAGCTTTTTCAAATATTCAGCCAATTTTGAATTATGACAGTTTGAAATACATTAAAATGTTTGCTCCTTCTTGATTTTTATGAATGAGCAGCCAGCAGAGTGGCACACTCTGCTGGCTGCTCTTTTTCTGATATTCAACTAATTTGTCAAACAAATTCCTCTAACGTTCATATAGTTTAACTTACAGAAACAAGTTATACCTTAAAATGTAGGAAAAAGTGTCCTCTTTCAGCCAATGTAACTACTAAAGAGCTCACATTTACAGATTTTCAGCTATGAGCCTTGAAGCGAGAGCAGCCTTTCAAATTCTCTCACTAACTTCAATGGAGAGGTGAGTAAAATCAGTCAGAGAAAGCAAGAAGGAACAAGATTTTGAAACTGCCGATAGAGTCGTATTTCTGACCGCACAGACATATAAAGGACATCACTGGTTTCGGCAGAGTCTTGGGTCTCGGAAAATATCCTTATATTTTGGATTGGACGTATAGTTTTGCGTCTAGGTCAACTTGTTTGAGGTGTGGATGCTAGGTAAATGTTCGTTTTTCTCTCTGCCTAGCTCGTTAGCTATCACAGCTGCGCCATCACCGTGGCAACCAAACAAACAAGCACCAGGAAAGCAAAAGGAACACGTTTTTGAAACTGCAGGTAGAGTCGTATTTCTGACTGCACAGACATATAAAGAATATCTCTGGTTTCGGCAGAGTCTTGGGTCTCGGAAAATATCCTTATATTTTGGATTGGATGTACAGTTTTGCGTCTAGGTTATCTTGTTTGAGGTGTGGATTCTAGCTACATTTCTCTTATTCTCTGCCCTCAGCGCGTTAGCAATCATAGCTGCACCATCACTGTAACAGACACGCACCACTCAGTCTCTCACACAGGTGATTGGTACGTTTACTTGACCATGAGAAACAGGATTACTAGCAATTGTCGGTTTATGCCAATAATACGATTACTCCGTTTACATGTGTAATTAGTTATGCGATTACTCAATAAACGCGTCTACATGATTCTTTTTTATTAATCGTTGTATGCTCCACGGACAAAACTTGCACCATCATCCTTCTGCAACAAAGTGTCGCCGTGTCTTCCTGTATCGGCCCTACTGCTGTATGTTTCATTCCATCAACACATTGAATCCAACTAAGAAAGCCGAGTAAACGCATAGGCTACATCTGCTACTGCTAATACTATCCCAACTATAATTTAATCTGTTAAAACGATAATATTCTTGTTACGACTAGCTAGCCTACTTTTTCTTCTGTTTAGCAGTTCAGCTTTCAGCTTCTCCCACATTGTAGGCTATTTTAGCTCTTAGCTTTGTTATGATGATGCAGTTCAGCTTCCACACTGCCTCTTTTGTGTGACTCACACATTTTTGAAATTCATTTCAGCTTGCGGGTATTTTCTCATTTCTCACTTTTATACTTTTTAAAATATAAAGGTTTTTGTGCAAATTATTCTCCCTTTAAAAGTAATGGTAAATCCTTTCAAATCATTGTTGGAATGCTGCTCCAGCCCCTTTCAAAAATACCTTTCGGTTGCTTTGAAGCTTCAGCTTATAACTTTCTACTAAATTTTCACTATTTTCAGCTTTTTTAGCATGGTCAGCTATCTCCATTCAGGTTTTCAGCATTCTCACTGCTGTTTCGCAGGAACAGCCTTTTCTAGTTATTATTCTTTTTGCCCCCCTAAAACTCAGTCAATATTTGGCCTACATAGACAACCTAGGTGTCAAAAGTTTCGTCTTGGTAGCGATTGAGTTGCTTCTATTGGGATTTACGTTCCGTTGCATGGTTTAGGCTCAAGTTACGTTTTTGTGGCGAAAAGTGAAGCTAACGGTGGCTAATTTGCTAGCCACAGTCACTGACGTTACTAACGTCACTACGTCACTAACGTCACGAAAACACGCGTGACTACCTTTGGCAGAACATTCGTTTCGCATCTGTTAACTTGGGGGATAGCTAGGCTAACTATAGCTTTACTGCAAGGCAGCTGCAGAAACGCCACAAGCGAAGAGGCCAGGGTGATAACTATTTACTCATTTTACTTTGTGATATGACACACAATTGTGATGTGTAATGTACAATATAAGATGATATTATTAAGGAAGTACATCTACTTTCGGAAACAGTAGTCTACTATTTCACTGAAGTATTAGCATCATGACATTAGCCTGTGTTGCCCGGGCAACACATACTACAGTGGTCTATGATGTAGCGTTATCTGTTTTCAATCTTTAAAATAAACATTCCTCACATATACATTTTCGTTGTAGGATTTATTCTGACATTAGTAAACGATTTGTTGGTGAAATTACCATTACCTGTGGTTTCAAACCAGTGTACTAATGTAGCTCACTGCAACGCTGTAGCCTATGCGAGACACTACAAAAACATCTACACAGCTGTTTAGGAAGTCAAACGGCGACAGAACATGTTGGCACTCCCCTTACTTAAATCAAAAGTCTATCTAACTACTAACCTGAACTTCATTGCCACAGCCTAAACGTTGTCAATCTGTTCATGAAAATAATTAATTTCAGCCTAAACCGTACAACGGAACGTTAAATCCAATTCAACCAACGCAATCGCTACCAAGACGAACACAGCAGTAGTCTAGTACTGTACCGTAGTAGAATTTACCGGGGCAGCTTCTCCACACAGGGCTATATCGCATTTTGCGTTGTTACTGACAATGATCGCTACCAGTGAGCTTTTTATGAATGAGCGGTTTTCCACTAAATAAATGTCAAGCTTATTTACGTTTTGGGGGGCATATTTTCAGTTAGCAGATGGTACTGTTTGAATCGCGATTCCATCTTCTACTGCCGGGTAACGTCGTAGAATAATCTTCAAAGGGGGTTCTTTATTAATGAATGAATGCAATGAGTAGGCTAAATGCCTGAAAATATCACGAGAAGGGAAACACTTAAAATGACGTTTAAATCATAGAGATTAGGTCAATTTTTACACCGGTCTGACAAATTTATTCGTTTTGTTTCAACGATGAGGCTGCCTCTTGCAGGGGAAATGAGAAGACATCTATTTCATTCTACACTTCACTCGTATTTTCAGTTGTAAATGAGCAGCAAAAAAAAAAATGCTTTTAAATCTATGTAATCTTTATAAATAATAAGTATGCATTTTTATATAAAATATACAGAAATATCAGTTGTAAAAATGTCATTCAAAAACGGACCCCTGTGCAACCGACGCAAGCAAGCACACCCTACAATTTCCCCAGAAATTGTACCCTCTCTAGTTATTAATTCTTGTACAAATTTTATTTATTTCTATATATACTTTTCTGTCCACTTTGCTGCTGTAATGCCCGAATTTCCCCATTGTGGGACGAATAAAGGTATATCTTATCTTATCTTGTGGCACACACTTATCTAGCTACATCCCTTCTTTTAGAAATCTGCACAGTTAGGTCATCACTGAGAGCAAAGCTCACCTTTTGAAGATAAAAGGAGCATGATTGATGTGATTCATGTTAAACATGCCACGACACACCTACTTCCCTTTCTCACAAAGCCATTCATAAATCAAATCACAGTTGGCGACACACCATGATTGGGTGTGCTGCATTCTTTCCCACACACGCTGAAAAGGGCCGGGCCACTGATAGCAATAGAAGGAAGAAGATGAGTGAATTGTTGTCAAGACAACCGCGCATACACGATAAAACACACACAACTAGGCAAAAACACACACACACACAAAACCACACAGTGCTGAAAGGAAAAATATACAAGCTGCAGATATATTTGAGTTTAGTACAAAGGCATTCATCATCTGAATATTCAAGGTGTATCACAGTACAATGGCATTCAGTCTTGCTACTCCAGCTTCAACACCAAGACCGAAGTTGAAACCGGTTCTACAAAATGTTCTCATCTGCATATCGCCCCCAAAAATCTGTTTCGAATCAGGAAAACATTCGAATCAGTTAGCGTGTTTATGCTTCTCCGATCTGGTGCGTGTGTGTGCGACAGTCTTGTCCTTTAAGTTTTGTTGACAGACAAACAAAACTATCCCTCTTCCCCACCTTTCCAACCTCCAGGACGCCAAGCTCCTCCGAGGACACCCGTGGACCACGTTTCCCATGAGTACATAGCGAAGCCGTGGGGTAATTGGACAGTTGACTGTTTACTGTCCCCTTATTGGCTCTCGCAGTGTTCTAGTACAACCTGGCAGCATGCGCCTACCGGAAAGCTTCTGTGATTGGGGGATCTGGTGAATACTTGGTTGCTTTTCCAGCCATTAGTCTCCTGTGGAAAAGGGACTTTTAACCCCCTTTATGATGGAGAAAATAGATTTTATTTGAGAGAATTATAAAAGTACCTGTCAAATGTTCCTCGAAGAAAACACTTAAACTCATTTTAAAAATCTAATTATATGCGTGAGTTATGCAAGCCTGCTATCGAAGGGTCAATGTTGGGTGAATTACCATCTCAGTTAATCTTATGCAGACTTCAACAGAGCCGGTTAATCAACGGAATAAAGCATCTCTATCTCTCTCTTTCTCCCTTCCTGCTCTTTTGGGCTCTGGTCCTCTTGTCTGGCGGAGATCACAGTTTCCGACTGTGGGAGCTATGAAAAGACCCCACACACACTCTCTCTCTCTAAAGATCTACAGAAATACAACCAGATGCACCTTGCGGCGCATTAAAAGACTTGGCTGCAGCTGCAGGGGAGGAGGCCGGAAGGTTCCGCCCTGAGGGTTAGGGTTTGTCCTGGCGGAGGAGAGGAAAGGGACACTGGGTTGGTTGGGGGGAAATCTCAAAAGTCTAAATGCCTTTGTGTTCCTCTTCTCTGAAGACTATCAAGGTTTGCTTTGATTGCAAAGTTGTGCTCTTATCACATACAATCCCTGTGTTTCCTGTGGAAAGGGGGGGGGGGGGGGGCATTCACATTATTCTTGGAAACTAACTGAATCTTAGTGGAATGGGCTGATGTCCGGAGGGTTGTTTGGATTATACAGCATGACTCCCTCAGTGACACTTGTGCTTGTAATGACCTGACACTCCTTCGGGTGGGGCTGCTACACTCTGTCACCTTTTCAACCAGTTCATCTGTAGAGGCGTCAATGGAATCATCTCTTGGAGAGCTGGACACGGAATTTAGCATCAGTGTTCCACATTATCCTCCCCTCTCCTCTCATAATGTGCCAGTAAGGCCATGGCATCTCGCACAAAACATTGTTAGAACCTTAACACAAGTTCACTCCCTGGAAAAATATAATGCACTATTATGACCGTAAAAAACCCAAATGTACCTTTATCTCACTGTAGTTACACCATTCAGTGTCCGAACTTGAATATCTACCCCCAACTTTTAAGAAGAAAAGTATCTCCAGCACCCACATACACTTTATTAGAACGTGATAGTACAGATGGCTTGGAGCATCACATTCATCTGGCTGTTTCTTTGTCCAGTCAAAAGCTCAGCAGAAGGAGCCATGTTACTGCTGCCTTCTCTCCGTCTGACTCGGAGTCCTTTGGTCACAGTCGGACTCCTTGTTCCCGCTGGTCTGGTCTTTCTGTCCATTCGCCCCCACACAACTGTATCAATAGAGGCTTGTTCATGAGCCTAGAGTTGGAGCTTCTGTAGTTACTGTACCAAACCTGAGCTTTCAGCCTGAGGAATGAGCCCTGCTCAGATCACACGACCCCTCCGACACCACTACAGGGTCTGTTGACCGTATAACCCTTGATGATCTGGCCAAGGGTTTCCAGCTACTCTCATACTGCAGCTCATGATGCTGTTGCAGGTCTGAACCTGGTGAGCTTTCATGTGCACACGCACACACACTGCTGCCAAATACCTCCAGCTGTTGTTGCGCAAAAGGACCCTGTCCTCGCTTCCCCAACCATCTTGAGACATACCAGAACATTCCTACATTATCTCCCAGAATGTATAAGTGACATTTCACAGACAACCTTTTATGCCTGCCCAATCAGCCTATCAGAACTGAGATATAACTAGAATTCTGAAAGCCAGGGCTGATGGTAAGCAGAGGCCTGGAATCAGCCCTGGTCCTGATGTGTTTAGGACCGTCGAGGCAGATTCCTCTCCTGTGATGTCAACACACAGAGCTGTGTCTTCTGGCCCTGAACGCTCTCTGCTGCCCATCCTGGTCCAGAGGAGATTCTTCTGGAACTTCCTGCCTCTCCCTCTGTGCGGCGCTACTGTAGCTCGACCTAACGTGAAGGAAGGGGCGAACGTTTGGCTTCAGGACTGTGCCGTCACCTGCAGTGTCTGAGCTTCCCAGTCCATCAGTTAAATCATTGATCTTCTCCCAGGAGTAGTTCAAAACAGCAAACGCACACACACTATTTTATCCAACTAATGTTTCTGTGACACAAACCACACATTCACATCGAACAGTTCACAATTTAACACACAACAAACGAACAGCAAGTTTTATGTCGCACAACTTTAATAGAATATCTTAACTAATTCTGTACAAATTGAAAAGAATATTGCGCAAGTAACAAATCATGAAGAACCTGGTAAGGCCATTGCTAGCACACGGTTCAATATGGGGGCATGAAGGAGTCATGACCGTGGCTTGGAGAGATCTGTCCAACGAGACCTACAACTTTCTTTAAAAATAAGAGGTGGGGGGGTATCCTTGACCACCTGTGGACAGATGAGGACCACCGTACCGACCAGCACACAAGTTGGTGACACCAGACAGTACATAAGAGGAAAATTGTTACCACAAGCTTTGATATCGGAGACACATTCTGTGGATGGATATATAAATTCAGAAATTCGTAACATTACCCCCCCCCCCCCTTTCCTTTAGTTATTAGTTTGTTAAAAGAGAGGGCCAGTAAAACAATCAGTAATAGTAATTAGGATATTTGGGGCCCTGTTGGATGTGCTGACAAGCTGCCACACAGCTGTGGTTTCCAACCCTCTCCTTACTCTACAACACTGACAAGTTGTTAATGAACAGAAAGGTCTATAGAAAGTTACGCTCCCTTCCTGGGGAAAACCCCTGCTTTGATATGATTGGCTACAGCCTTGTTCAGCAACATGCTTTCTGTTGATCAGAGAAGGAAGAGCATTCCTGTTCCCAGAGCTTTGGCCTGAGGTGGTGATTCATTGTGAATGTTGAATAATGGGTTAACGTAAGAGGTTTGAAATGGAGCCAAATTCAACCGATCTGATTGGCTGATTATGGGGATGGGCAGGACCTGTCCTGGGATAACTTGTAAGCCCCACCCTTTATACACCTCTAGAGATCTGGTTGGACAAGCCAGGTGTACGCAATGAGTAAGCCACTTTCACTTTGGTCACTGATTGGCTGTTGCAGTGCCTGTCCAGGAACGTTAGACCTAAGATGGTGTGGAGTGGGCGGAGCCAAAGGGTTGATGGTTGAGGGTGATGGTTGAGGGTGGCTAAAATATTGGCAGATCTGCTCACCAGGGTCCCATTCCACCTTCTTGTGACCTAAATGCTCTAAAGTGTGGCCCGAGGAGGCAGTTAGTTTAATTTGTGATTAGTTCATGTTAAGCCAGACAAAACTGGGCACAGTCTAAGCAGTCAAACTGAAAAAGAGAGTGCCTGAAACCAGTTCATATATTAAAAAAATACAGTTTGGCAGTACACACATTTTGTTAATCTGCAAAGCCTTAATAGTATCGGAGTTTGCTCAGCCAATGAGCATGGGCCTTCACCAGAGTGGGCGGGACAAAATTATTTCCCACAATGGACCACCTGTACAGCTGCATGAGACCAGAATAAATAGTCCAATGACATGACAATGAACATTTAAAAAAGGACATCAAATTCAGTATACATTGTGTCTCTTAAACATACCATAACGGAAGAAAAAAAAGAAAAAAAAAAAAAGAACGTATTTGCAACCCCAGTGATATCAGGTCAAGCTAGATCAGCAGCTTCCTGGCAGACTAACACTTATCTTGGCATTAAAAAACCCTGAGTAACTGATTTATCCATGAAAACTAATGTTGGGATCCATACCACTTGCGATTATTTTTTGAATTTCCCAGGATATTCTGAGGCTCTTGGCAGTTGTTGCCTACTGTAAAGCAGACTGCGTTGCCATGGTGAATTCAGCCCAGGTGACCTCATCTTGAGCATGAGAGAAGCCTAAACAAGGGGGCAGGGCTAGACGACAAAAGGTCATGCATGAAATTATTTTAAAACAATCTCTCTCAACTGTTTGGTTGTGTTATATTGCGTTTTGTGTGAGAGTTCATAAGGGGAGGGAGC
Organism: Osmerus eperlanus; assembly: GCF_963692335.1. Taxonomy (NCBI): domain Eukaryota; kingdom Metazoa; phylum Chordata; class Actinopteri; order Osmeriformes; family Osmeridae; genus Osmerus; species Osmerus eperlanus. Next base: position 22,198,775 of record NC_085022.1, on the reverse strand, counting down.
CTGCAGGGGGGGTGAGGTGCTGATTGGATGAGTAGTGATTTGACGGACGGCTGGGCCCCGCCAAGCTCCCATGGTCACCACGGTTACTGCTGTTTGCACTCGGTTGGCTGGGGCTCCTCTTTCTGTCAGGGTAAAGGAGAGAGAGAGGAGGGGGGGAGAGAGGGAGACAGGTGAGAGGGGAGAGAGAGGGTAAACCAGAGCTGATACATGGGGGGAATCAGAGAGGAATAAACTGAAGAGCAGCTCATTGAAAGCTAGTGGGAGCCAGTAGAAGGCAGAAACAACACAATGATGGACAAGAGGAGAGAGAGAGAAAGAGACCAAGAGAGAGAGAGAGAGACCCAGAGAGAGAGAGAGAGAGACCCAGAGAGAGAGAGAGAGAGAGAGAGCGAGAGAGAGCGCAAGAGAGAGCGAGCGCGAGAGCGAGAGAGGAAAAGCGAGCCTGGGTTTGTGGTCTGGGACGTGAGGTAACGGGAGTAATGTTAAGACACTTGGGATGTTATGTGGAGAAGGAAGGATAGAGCTAAAAGGAAGAGAAGTGTGGTGAGACAGATCTAGTTTCCTGACCGGGATGCTGGGTGAGACTGTAAGGCAGAGAACGCCCGGGTGCTACTGGGAGAGGGAGGAGGGATGAGGATGGAGACAGAAAGAAACCAAGACAGTAGAAATGAAAGAGCGAGCAGGCATGATGATGAGTTGCCATCCTTATATCTCCCTTACCTACAAAATGCATGGGGGTGAGAATGATTGATTATGCCTGAAATTGGAGATTTAGGGAGGGAGGGAGAGACAAAACAAACAAAAAAACAACAGGTTTAAAAGGTCAGGATCCAACCACAGGCTTATTCAGAGAGTACGTAGGGGCGTATAGACAAGACCAGGTTTCCTAGCTCATACATGAAGAGAAGCCGGTCTTTTCTATACATGGCAGAACATGCATGTATAGACATGCAGCAGCTACTGAATAAGCCACAGTCTAGCAGGACTGTTAACTACAGGGAAAGCTGCAGGAGACTGGGGTGGGGGGGTGGGGGGGATGGCGGTCAGTGGGGAGAAGAATGTAAACAGGTGTAGGAGCTCAGGTGACAAACAGGGTGACACAAACTGACCTTGGGGTCAAAGTCTCCCTCTTCATCATCGTCACCGTCATCATCCTGTTCCTGAAACACAGAGACCAGGGTGAGACACACACACACATAGACCAGGGTGAGACACACACATAGACCAGGGTGAGACACACACAGAGACCAGGGGAGACACACACAGAGACCAGGGGACACACACAGAGACCAGGGTGAGACACACACACACATAGACCAGGGTGAGACACACACAGAGACCAGGGGAGACACACACAGAGACCAGGGTGAGACACACACACATAGACCAGGGTGAAACACACACACATAGACCAGGGTGAAACACACACACATAGACCAGGGTGAGACACACACAGATAGACCAGGGTGAGACACACACAGATAGACCAGGGTGAGACACACACACAACCCCCCCCCCCCCGTGTTTTATGTAAACACGATTAGATTGAGGCTTTACAAGCAGAGGTGATACAGGAAGTCTGTCACAGACATGTCTTGTCCGTTTTTACAACAGGAACCTGTTGCAGAAGGTGCAAGAATAATTAGCAGAATTTAACATGAAACCGAATTAATTGCTCATTGCGTGATAGATAGGCTCCTTAAGCACAGCGCGATATGCTAGCCTATACTTTTTGAGAGGATAGCCTATTGTTTTTTTATGAGGGTGTCATTTACATAATACATTTGTTGAAACCACATCATATGACATTAAAGATGATAAATGAAAATATGAAAGTATGAAAAAAAAAAAAAAAAAAGGCCTAGCTTACTGTAATAAGCGAAAAAAACATAGGCCTAGCTTACTGTAACTAGACTGACTAACTGTAACGGTTGCACAGGGGTCCGTTTTTTAATAACATTTTTTTTTGATATTTCTGTATATTTTATATAAAAATGCATAGGGCCTACTTATTATTTATAAAAATTACAGATTTAAAAGCATCTTTTTTTTGCTGCTCATTTACAACTCAAAATACGAGTTAAGTGTAGAATGAAATAGATGTCTTCTCATTTCACCTGGAAGAGGCAGCCTCACATCGTTGAATCAAAACGAATAAATTTGGCAGACCGGTGTAAAAATTGACCTAATCTCTATGACTTAAACGTCCTTTTAAGTTTTTCCCTTCTCGTGATATTTTAAGGAATTTAGCCTACTCATATTGCATTCATTCATAAATAAAGAACCCCCTTTGAAGATTATTGTACGACGTTACCGGCAGTAGAAGATGGAATCGCGATTCAAACAGTACCATCTGCTAACTGAAAGTATGCCCCCAAAAACGTAAATAAGCTTGACATTTATTTAGTGGAAAATCGCTTTCATAAAAAGCTCACTGGTAGCGATCATTGTCAGTAACAACGCCAAGTGCGATATAGCCCTGTGTGGAGAAGCTGCCCCGGTAAATTGTACTACTACGGTACAGTACTAGACTACTGCTGTGTTCGTCTTGGTAGCGATTGCGTTGGTTGAATTTGATTTAACTTTCCGTTGTACGGTTTAGGCTGAAATTAATTATTTTCATGAACAGATTGACAAAGTTGAGGCTGTGGCAATGAAGTTAAGGTTAGTAGTTAGATAGATTTTTGATTTAAGTAAGGGGAGTGCCGAACATGTTCTGTCGCCGTTTGACTTCCTACAGCTGTGTACTGTAATGTTTTTGTAGTGTCTCGCGTAGGCTACAGCGTTTCAGTGAGCAACACTGGTTTGAAACCACAGGTAATAATTTCACCCACAAATCGTTTACTTGTAATGTCATAATAAATCCTACAACGAAAATGTATTTGTGAGGAATGTTTATTTTAACGATTGAAAACAGATGCATCATAGACCACTGTAGTATGTGTTGCCCGGGCAACAGAGGCTAATGTCATGATGCTAATACTTCAGTGACATAGTAGACTACTGTTTCCGAAAGTAGATGTACTTCCTTAATAAAATCAGCTTATATTGTACATTACACGTCACAATTGTGTGTCATATCACAAAGTGAAATTAGTAAATAGTTATCACCCTGGCCTCTTTGCTTGTGGCGTTTCTGCAGCTGCCTTGCAGTAAAGCAGTTAGCTTAGCTATCTCCCAGAAGTTAACGAGCTGCTAAACTAATGTTCTGCTAGAGGTAGTCAAGCGAGTTTTCGTGACGTTAGTGACGTAAGTAGCGTCATTGACTGTGGCTAGCAAGTTAGCCACCGTTAGCTTCACTTTTCACCACAAAAACTTAATTTCCACTTAAACCATGCAACGGAACGTAAATCCCAATAGAAGCAACTCAATCGCTACCAAGACGAAACTTTTGACACCTAGGTTGTCTATGTAGGCCAAATATTGACTGAGTTTTAGGGGGGCAAAAAGAATAATAAAAATAATAATATATATGTGAGAGAACAAAGGTTGTGCCCTTGCCGAAGGCAAAGCACACCCAATAAGCGATAAAACGCGTCACTCTACATTTAATTTGGTCTGCTACTTTTTGCCTGCCCTCTTTCTTGGATTTTGCAGACTTTGAGGTGCTCCCTGGCGTTCTGATAAAATTCGGAGTAACCTTCGAGCAAGCTGTTGCTCTGTTGCGGAAAAAACAGGGCGCTCATTTTGGCCACGGTGAGCAGCCATAGACTTATGTGAGCAGCCAATAGCAGCGTTGATGATCAAGGTTTCTACTATTGATACATACCCCCTTTTAGACCAACGTATAACTCAATCCAGCTATACTAATCATAAACAACAAGTGTGTTCGAAGAACCGAATTAGCCAGATCATGATAAGCAAGATTATGTCAATTGGGGGTGTCATTTGATCTCGAATGTAATAAGCGACGTACAGAGAACGGGCCCCAGGGTGAGACACACACACACACACACAGAGACCAGGGTGAGACACACACACAGACCAGGGTGACACACACACACACACAGACCAGGGTGAGACACACACCAGGGTGAGACACACACACACAGAGACCAGGGTGAGACACACACACACACACAGAGACCAGGGTGAGACACACACACAGACCAGGGTGACACACACACACACACAGACCAGGGTGAGACACACACCAGGGTGAGACACACACACACACAGACCAGGGTGAGACACACACACACACACACACAGAGACCAGGGTGAGACACACACACACACACAGAGACCAGGGTGAGACACACACACACAGACCAGGGTGACACACACACACACACAGACCAGGGTGAGACACACACCAGGGTGAGACACACACACACACACAGACCAGGGTGAGACACACACACACACACAGAGACCAGGGTGAGACACACACACACACACAGAGACCAGGGTGAGACACACACACAGACCAGGGAGACACACACACACACAGACCAGGGTGAGACACACACCAGGGTGAGACACACACACACACAGACCAGGGTGAGACACACACACACACACACACACACACACACACAGACCAGGGTGAGACACACACCAGGGTGAGACACACACCAGGGTGAGACACACACACACACACACACAGCCTACCTCTTCATCCCCCTCTTCTAGCTCCTCCTCTTCAAACTGCAGTCAGAGAAGGTATCCATGAGTCAGAGACTGTAGTGGATCTTGAGGGTTTAGGTTGCTAGGAGGGGCAGTTCTATGGGCGTGTGTGAAGCCCTCCGTGACACTGCTTGTAAAAAGAGCTATACAAACATCTGATGTGTGTGTGTGTGTGTGTGACTCACGCTCTCATCGTCCTCCAGGGCCTCTCCAGTAAAGTAGAGCACAGCTCTGGGCACTATTCTCTCACGGAAGAAATGTCCAATCTCAAAGTCTGTAGCTAGGTTGAACTCTGAGTCCTCGTCCTGGAGATAACACACACAATCCATGATTCCCACATACATCATACACACACTTTGTGATGCACATACAGTCCACATAAACAAAAGGTGGAGGAGTGTATTTCTGGATAGGAAATAATCAATCCCTCACCATCTCTCCATCTGGTGACACTGCAAGACAAAAGAGAAATATAGATTGTATTCAACAGAGCTGTTTTTTTTAACCATAACACAAATAAAGCAACATGTTGGGAGTCTTATGATCTATAGATGTTGCTTCTCCACGACCTCAGACTGACATCACCATCATGTCACTTTTCACATGGAAAAAAAGACTTGAGCCCCACCCTGACTGTGAGGTCACCTTTTCCTCCGGGTCACGAGCTACACTGTGTTAGGAAACTGACATCAGCAGAGGAACCACAGCAGCCAGGGAAAACACTGTCGCCAAGCTCGGAAGTTAGATATTGTCACATTGTGCCTTCAGACGACATTATATGGTCAAGGTCCTCACAAAGACAGCACCTGCCAGTGAGGGGGAGGAGCCACGGTGAGGTCAGGGCCTGACTCTGGGAGAATTTCTGCCTTCGGATTGAGGCAGGCTGGTGGAACAGGAACCCTACCCTGGGGCCACACACCTGAACTCATACCTGCCTGGAGAGCTATTTATATCCACCATTGAATGCCAAGTACAGCTAGGAGGATGCAGACTCTCAGCCAATCAGGTGTTTGAAATCCAGCCTCAGGATTGGTTCAGACATGTATGAGGGAAAGTTTGGTGTGACTCAAACCCCCCACCTACCAATTTAGGCATATTGATATATATATATATATAACTAAATCCAGCTTGTTAGAGTGACGTAAGGTTTGTCTATGTAGATTGAGATACTGTGGATGTAAACTGCTTCCTTCACAGCATGTAAACACTGTTTCCATAGTTGACCTGGTCAGGAGAACAGTGGCACACCGATAGACAGCTCTAAATTATATAACTATAAGAGAATGTTTCGATGCATACCGCCAGAAATGCAATGTTCTTCTGGTTTTCATTTAAAAACAGATCATGGAGGCAGGCAGTAAGTCCTAGGAGTCAAACATGTCTGCCTACATAAGGGGGGGGGGGGGGGGGGGGGGGTAACCATGTGGGCAGCAGCGGCCTGGACAGTGCTGGCAACAGCATGGAGCCTGGCGCCACCTGGTGACAGGAGCACAACACTACCTGCTCCTGTTTACTAAGGCTTACGGGTTTGGGGTTCAAAGCTAGACTTGGGATATTTAGCAGGCTGGGCAGCTGGTACATGATGACCTAGTCTGGAAAGTTATCCGTGTGTGTGTGTGACCAGTTTAGGATGTGAGTGTGTATGTAGGTGTGTGTGTGTGTGTGGGGGGGGGTCAGACCTTTGATGGGGTTGAAGAAGTTGAAGAAGGAGTCGTTAGGGACCTGCTTGGTGACGGTGCGTACTGTACCACGGCCCTTGTGCTTCTGCTTCTTCTTGATGGTCTTCACAGTCACGTCCTTGCCCTTGTGCCAGTCTATCTGACACCTGCAAGACACACATACACCATCACGTCCTTGCCCTTGTGCCAGTCTATCTGACACCTGCAAGACACACATACTTATGGTTTCCATCGAGGGAGTTTATGACTTTCTAACCCAAGTTGTTGTCATGATAGTAACTTGTCCTGTATTGACCGTGTCCTCGCCCTTACCCTTCACAGTCGACGATCTCTGGGCCCTCGAAGGAGAAGGGGTCCGTTGCGTCCGGTTCCGACTTCATCTTGTACAACTTGGTGAGAACGGCATTGTTGAAGAAGCCGTTGGGCTCGAAGTAAAACTCTAGTGTGAAGCTCTGCATGAGGGGGAATAACAACAAGGGGTTAGGATACTACATTACCCAGCAGACACCAGTCCTTTCGCTCAGGTGCTCCTTCTACTGAAGGCCAATTGGAAGGAAAGCATCCTGAACAGTTACACTGCCACGGACAGAATGGGTTTGAGTTTGAATGCGGAAGGCGGTTAGCGTTGCCGGGATACTAACCATGGGCTGGCCAGGCTCAGAGAACTTCACCTGGATGTCTTGCAAATGCTTCAGGATGGGCTCATCGTGCTCCTGGTGGAGAGAGAAGCTTTAATAACATGGGACTCCGTCTGAGAACAAGGGTGTGGCTGCTAATTTGTCTCAGTGTTTTGCAAGCTTGTGTGCTTTGGCCTTTGGCTCATCCACGAGCATGTTCAGACTTGACTGTGTCTGAGTCTTTGTATACTTTGAAAAGAGAGTTCTGTTTAGCTGTGGTGTGAGCTAGGTACTGCGAGTGCAACCCTTCACCTGTAACAGGTCGCTGAGCATGTCAACACCCTTAAAGATGGTGAGCCAGAACTCAGGGATGCCCTTGGCGTCTTCCTCTGGGGTGGCTTCCTCCTTTTTCTCCTCGACTGCAGCTTTCTTCTTCAGCTCCTCCTAGAGGTGGACGGTGGTTAGTACGCCTTCAACTTCAACAGCCTACAAACTATTTTTCAGCGTTGTTACCCATGAGCAGACCCAAATGTAATACGCAGATTTTTTTTTCACATTTTCTGCCATTATTCAGACTGAAAATCTGTGGAATTAGCTTGCTAGCCTTCCTGTTCTTATGTCGGAGCAACCGAAGATGTTCCACAAGTTTGACAGCGAATATGGTCGATTGAATGTTGACAGACTTTGCAAAAAAGTATTGATCCATCCTCATAAAGATCTCCTGGAAACTCCCTGGCCATGTCTCTTGCTGTCATTTTGGTCGACAAGTCTTTTAAATTCTTAGCATTTTTGGCTAACGTTTTAATAACAGAGACGTAATACGAGTTAAAAAGTTTATTTACATTTTGCCTCAGACCAATGCGTTCTACTTGAAAATGTGCGGGCTTTCGTCGGAATTCTGCGCCCGCGTATTCCGTTTGGGCCTGCCCATGGGCAACAACACATGCTGTTTGTGTGTTTATTATAAACAAGAGCCTGTTTGCAAATAAGAATGTCACTAGTCTGTGTAGGCTATACATACAAGCCTGTTTATATGACAATAAACTAGCTAGAGATTCAATTCAATGTTCAATCTTGCATCTCTAAGGTTGATATCAAATCATCTTGTATCACAAGTGTGATTTTCCAAAAATTGAAGGAAGGCCACTGCTTTAACAAACATGACCCCACTGTCTACACCAGGTTACAGGAAGTTAGCCATGTAAGGATGAGCCAATCAAGGAGCTCTACTCACCGCTAGCTCCTCCTCTTCCTCTCTTTCGCTGTGCCACTCGCACTCTTCCTCTGTGGGTTCCACCGCTCCCTTCACAACATCTCGCCTCTGCGCACACACACACACACACACACACAGACAGACAGACAGAGAGAGAAGAAAATCACATCAGCACATACTGTATTTGTATTTCTAGGCATTTGCATAGTACTATCATTTTTAACGTCCCTACTAAAATACCCACCCTATGACACTGGTGCAAGCACATGCCCGCACACAGACACACACTCGCACACAGACAGACACACACAGACAGACACATGCACACAGACAGATACAGACACGCACACAGACAGACACACACACACACAGACAGGTGTGGCTGGATTAGTGGTGCCAGTTGCAGCGGAGTGGTGTATCCTGCTCTGGAAATAGCCTGTACTGACCGAGCAACAGTTGGCCACTCGTTGTGCTGGTACTAGTCTAGCACTGAGGCAGTGTCCAGCCCTGAACCAGGACGAGGGAGCACCAGCTGCGTAGTGCAGAGGTAGAGGGGACAGCCCCACAGGTAGCACAGTTTGTCCATTACAGGCTCATGTGCTTTTGGGTCCTTGCAAATACACCACTTTTATATAAATAATACAAATATAAAATAGTTCAAGCTTACCTTTTCAAACTAATTATAATTAACATTATTATATTACTATAATTGTATTAAACCGTTCCTTGTTAAACATCATTACATTATACCAGTGTACTGCACCTTGTCAAACAGGGGCTGGTAGAGGGCAGCATACTTCCTCTCCAGTTCGTGCACTTCCTCATAGAACTTGGCCTCTATATGAGCACACTGCACCTGCAGCCTCTTCAGGGCATGGACTCGCCGCTTCACGGCCTTGGGCAGCAGGCTGTTGGTGTGAGACAATCACATTTAGGTTATGGGATGTGTTTAAGCCTACATCTAGTCTAATCTGAAGCTACGTCATGTTATGCCTTGTTTCTGATCTGGCCAGGTGTAGAATCCTCACCTCTGCATGTTGTGGAGGTTTTCTGGTCTGTCCAACTGTACACTTGGGCTCTGTGTTGCCTGGTCTCCTTTACCTGTCAATAAAAAGTTTAAAAGGGACAGTTCACCCCAAAATCTAGTATATATATATTTGTTCTTATGTTGGGGTGAACTGTTCCTTTAACAGTAACCGTTTCCAAGGTTACACCCACATTTGTCTTTCAAAAGCACACTTATCACATCTCCATCCCCAGCCTCAAATAAAGCCCTTCCACTTTTCAGGAAGGCACTGTTTCATTAACTGGTACAGTGTCATGTGTTCTGTGGCGGCTATGTAACCCTCCTGCAAGTTTCATGACGCACGAACACCTCATTCCCAAGGTATGCCCAAATTGCCCTACAGGTAAATCTTAGATGAACCTACCTCTGCCTTCCGATTTGTTGGCCTCCATTTCAGTGACAGCTCCTTCCTCTCTATCAGTGAAGCCCCGGAGTAATTATCACACCTTTGAACCACATAACTGGTTAACTAAGAACATGTGGAATATGTTTAACATGCTAACTGCAATTATAAGTAACGTTAGATTAAAACACGTTTCAAAGCCTAACGTACGTTATGGAAACGTCGGTGTGGTTAATTAAATGCAGAAAACTGTCTATGATGGGCCTGTTAAAGTAGCAGAATATGAAGTTCACAAAGCAAACCAAGCGTTAGCAAGGTATTGTGAAATCAACATGAGCTGAACCAATGGAGCGCAGGCCAATGACGCATTACAGCCATGCTAGCTACCTACATACAGGACTTAGCTTGTTAGCTCGAACTACTCGCAATACATTGTCATTAGCTAGGCCACATTTCCCAGTACACTGAAGAATAACGCTTAAAAACAATATGGACCATTTTAGCTCAGCGACGTTTTGCTGCAGTCTGCTAACTAGCTAGCTATCGTAACTCCAATTATTCTTTCAACAAAAACAACTAGCCTATAGACGGTACCACAGCATTATACTAAACAGCTAGCTATCTTAGTATCTAGCTAGCCAGCTACTAGTAAGCTAGATAAAACGACCGTTACAGCCAGTCCTAGCTAATGACTGTCACGGTGCCAAATGTTTTTAGTTACCTAGCTAGCTGGCTAACACTAGTACATCAAGAAAAGAAAAACATTTCAGGAACTTATCTAGCAATACAAAGCTAATGATAATGGTGCGTGATGACACCCCTACCCGCCTGTCCCTGCAATCTAGTTTAGTTCAATGCCCCCATGTCAGCAAGCCACGCGGAGAAAGCTGAAGCACGTTAGCTAGCTAGCTAGCTAGCTAGCGTACAGGCTAACTAGCCAACTAAGGCTAACCACGGTGCTGCCGTTAGCTAACAAGTACAGTGGTGGTTGAGTGAGACAATAGTTAAGTAGTTAGCCATGTCAAAATCCCAATCTGTGAAATAAAATACCTCCTCAATCTTGAAAGAGAATAATGTTCCTCGATCTCAGAATATACTTAAGCAAATAGTTATGATTTGGTGGATTTAACTAGCACCCCCTTACCTCAGACTGACTGAGCGGCTTTCCAGTGTTGACGCGTCTCAGACCGCAACAAGACAGCAAAGCGCTCTGTAGCATCCACAATGCTGATTGGACAGATAGCTGTCACTGCGCGCAGAAAAAGGTCTGGAGGGAGAGGTCACACCCCTAGCCTCGGAAAATATTTTATGTTTTCAATTTAGGCACATCCTCAAGTGAGTGTCCCCAGTTCAGTCACTCAACGCAAATCCTGTATTTCTGTTCCTGTCAATTCCTCTCAGATAACTTGACCACACCTATTCTGTGATTAAACTTGAGCTTTTTTCACTATTCTCTTCTTTTAAAGGACGTGATGCTGTCAACCCGACATCGCTAACTCCCTCAATCTCATGCATAACGTACCTTTTTTTTCGAAAATATTTTTTTAATATAATAAAGAATAATGGGATACTTTTGGGGGAATTATTTGTTTTCAACCTTTGGAAACATTTTTTTCGAAACATTAAGAAAAAATATTATTTCGAAAATATATTTTCAACCTATAAAACAGAGTAGATACAAACACAGCAGAGTACAATAGAGTATAGTAGAGTGCTAATCAAGTACTCATCAATGATGCATTTTGTTTTTTTAATACTTTTTTTGTCAGAAATATTCCTTCAACCTTACAAAAAAAAAAATCTAAACTTTTTTCAGAAACATTTTCTTCGAAACCTTTTTTCGAAAATATTTATTGTGATCAAACTAAGATTCAACTACTTTCAATGAAAGAAAGCATATAATAACAGGCAAATGTACAAAAAGTACTTAGCAAATTAAATGACCACTACAACTTGAAAATATTTTTTTTCTTCTAAAAGAGCAGGTATTTTACACCAAATATTAAATATGAACATTTAAATATTCATCAGAATCAATAGCAGTTTTGCCATAAGTGTGTATTAACCATAGGGATTTAACTAAAAAAAGAGGGTTTGGCTCAAGCCTACCTTCAGCTCATTGTGGATCCCATACCACAAGAGGGCATCATTTCATCATTCACTTCATTGACGCCACTAAACCGAGAGAGCACTTATCAAGTCAGAGGGCCTCTCATTGATGGGTTGAAAAAACAGAGACAGCATCACATGGATTTTATGTTGCCTAATTCTTGTTTAAATAAAAATAGCAGGCATGAAACGATCCCTACCACATACCATTCGTAGCATGTTAAAGAACCCAAGCTCATGAGATCAGCAGGGCAGGATGACAGCACAGCTATTCATCCTGCTGCACACCATCATTGTGTCAGTTTCTGCTCTGGCGCACCATCAAATAATAAAAGGTCCTCTTTGTGCTTCAAAACGTCACCTCGTCATTACACTGAATGGGGAGATGAAACAAGAGCGAGGCAGGAGCGAGACAGGACCTGAAACAGGAGCGAGGCAGGAGCGAGGCAGGAGCGAGGAAGAGTGAAGACGTCAGGGGATCAACAGTGTTTTTATCACTGTGTGATTTTGACAGGAAGTTGCTACGGTGCTGAAGAGACAGGAGCTATCATTTACTCAGTCAGTCAGGTGACGTTAGTGTTTAATGGCAGCCAAGCAATGGTAGATTATGGAGATTTTGTGCCCCAGAGATGTTTGGAAATGCCATCTTTGATTAGATATAGCTTGTCTTGCAGGTCACCTTGAAGCACTTAAACTTTATTGACAGCAATAATTGTTGTTTTGTCCCCAGTGTAAAGAAAAGAAAATACTCAGTAAAACGACAAGAAAAGTGCGATACACCTGAGGCCGCATCAAGGCCTAAACTATCAGTACATTTTCTACCTTAATGGTACTCAAAGCTCTTTACAGTTTTGTGTCTGCCAAGGCTAGCACTAGCCTGCCCATCAGGAGCAGCCTGGGGTTTAGTGTCCCGGTCAGGGACACATGACAGGCGGACCCAGGGATCCAACCACCATCCCTGCGGTCGGAGGATGATCCGCTCTACCTCCTGAGCCACAACCACCCCATGTTAATTGGCTGCGCTCAATGATCTTCCCCAGCAGGTGTTCCTAGTGTACTCTTTATTGAATGAGGCCTAGATGAATGAGTCTGTTTCTGTTACAGCTGACTGAAAGCATCTATTCTTCAGAAAGCCTCATATCTTGCATTGGCCATGAATGCAGCTGCAACAAACATATTGGAAGCCCATTGGGGTAATTCAGTATCAAAATGTTATCAACTGAATGCACCTTGCACATGCATGTGAGTGGTTAACCAGAAATAAACATTTTTTTTCTTCTATTTTTTTTTTTTGTACTGAGGGCGGAGAGGGCAGAGTTTCCCAGGTTAAAAGAAAGGCTGAATGTCATGCAGACTAGCCTGCGCTCCTTCAGCTGTCGTCCACTACCTCTACCCCCCAACAGGATGTGACAGTACCAGGAGCCTGTGGGGCACAACTGTGGCGTCCAGGCTTGTGCCTGTCATAGTGTGACATTTACCAGCAGGGTCTGCACTCTCAGAGAGAATCAAATGTGATTGTGTAGCATTTGGGCTGAGCATGAGTCTGGATGACAACTGTAATTGTTGCTTTTGATAATACTGTGTGTAATGTTTGGGTGGTTTCATCTGAATGGAACACAAATACATTTAATCTACGACTGCATAGATAAGTGCTAAACATTTTCATCATTACAGACAAATAAACCCAATATATAAAAATGTGCATTACTGTGCATTTTTTATGTTTTATTACACAATGTGACGATTGTCCAGCTATGGTGTCGCAGCAAACACACACAATACATCCCATCCTTTTAAAGCAGCATCAGAGTCTTTGTGATGCGGTATCTTACCAGCTGGACAAGCGAAGACACCTGCAACGTATGAAACAGCTCCTGCCGTGGCCGACAGGCCTCACCCGGTGTGTGTGGTGTGTGTGTGGTGTGTGTGGTGTGTGTGTGGTGTGTGTGTGGTGTGTGTGTGGTGTGTGTGGTGTGTGTGTGGTGTGTGTGTGTGGTGTGTGTGTGGTGTGTGTGGTGTGTGTGTGTGTGGTGTGTGTGTGTGGTGTGTGTTTGTGTGTGTGTGTGTGTGTGTGTGTGTGTTTGTGTGTGTGGTGTGTGTGGTGTGTGTGGTGTGTGTTTGTGTGTGTGTGTTTGTGTGCTCTGTTTGCCCCATCCATGTGTTGATGAGAGATAAAGACAGATCGCCCTGCTGTCTGCTTCATGAAACAAGAGGATTCCCAGCAGTTCCCCGAGCTCTGCGGCTAGGAGAGGGCAGAAGGGCTAGGAGAGGACAGAAGGGCTAGGAGAGGACAGAAGGGCTAGGAGAGGGCAGAAGGGCTAGGAGAGGGCAGAAGGGCTAGGAGAGGACAGAAGGGCTAGGAGAGGACAGAAGGGCTAGGAGAGGACAGAAGGGTTAGGAGAGGACAGAAGGGTTAGGAGAGGACAGAAGGGTTAGGAGAGGACAGAAGGGTTAGGAGTCACAAAGTTCCTAGTTTTCCACTGGCTCCTCTGACTTGGGGATGTGATATCAGGCAGCACCCCCACCCCTCCCCACCCCACCCATGCCCCCATGCTTCCCCCACCCCACCCTTGCCCCCACCCCTCCCCACCCCACCCATGCCCCCATGCTTCCCCCACCCCACCCCTGCCCCCACCCATGCCCCAGCCCTCCCCACCCCACCCATGCCCCACCCCACCCATGCCCCCATGCCCCACCCCTCTCCACACCTGCCCCCACCCATGCACCCACCCTTCCCCCACACCTCCCACCCCTGCCCCCACCCATGCCCCACCATTCTCCAAATTCATGTGCACACAAAACATCTTCTCCGTCTTCATATTTCTATTTTGCATCGTGGCAATGCTGTTTTTATAAAAGCAATGGCACACACACGCACATGCACAACAACACCTCTCTCTCTGTTTGTAGTGAACATGAAGCCGCCCAGCCCAATCCAACTGGGGAATTGGTTTTGTGAATGAAGTGGTCAAACTCCCAGATGGCAGTATTGATAAAGCAATGCAGTCAGGGCTGGGTTCCAAGAGGCACCTGCCTGTGCATTTACAGCCATCCATTAGGATCCTCCCTTCCTAACGGAAAGGTAATGGGCAGCAGGGCCATCATTCAGACACACAGACACAAATAGGCTGTCTGACTCAAAACACACATGCACACACACACAATGGTAAAATCAGAGAGAGCTCAAAACACACAACCACACAGAGCCAGTCAGCGGCCGCAGCTGCAGCCATTACTGATGGGGGGGGGGGGGGGCTGGGGGGTATTGGTCCAGAGAGGGGAGGGAGAGGAAACGAACAGCAGGGATGAAAAACAACGAGCGGAACTACTTTATCTCCCCTGGTGGCTGTGTCCCAGGTCCTGAGTGTGTAACCACACCGGGAGGGGCATTGATCTAACTTATGGTGTTCACGGCTCTCTGGTTAAGCTGCACATGATGAACATGGCCAATTGACCTTAATCTACCCTGATAAGCAATTTCAGTTAGGTCTTGTTTGGGTTTTCTCCCTCGTGCCTCATCGTCCTTCTTCAACAAAGATAGAACAACCTCAGTCCCCAGCGCCTTGCCATTCACAGCCCTCAACTTATCACTCAAAGGTACACACACACACACACACATAGTGACTTGTATTTCTGGTAAATGAGGATAGTATTTTTAGATTACTGTCCATAATTATGTCTGATAATTGATCACGTCCTTTCACATGACAGGAAAAAAGGCTTTAAAACCACCTGCTAAGTGGAAAACAATGAACTTTACGAACCTGAAAAGCCATCAATCTGGAACATTACACACATGAAGGGGGTTCTAACCAGGAGCACTCTTTTCAGCGGGTTCTTCGATTGTAACAATTGCTTCCAAGAGTGAAGACTCGACTACAGCCCGGGATACATCAGGTTCTGAGTTAGCGTTGCTCCTTGTGTGTGTCTGTAACCCAGCGGCCCTGGGGCAGTTGGCCAACACTGACCCATTACCGAAAGGTAAATCTAATAACAGCCCAGTGCAGCTATAGAGCTGTGTGCATAACCACCTTGGCGGGAGGCATGAAAGTGGATCGTTAGTCTGCTCTTCTGACCTGAGGAAGGGTCACTCAAATTCCCTCTCTCTTTCTCTGTCTTTCCTTTTCTCACTTGTTCTTTCTCTCTCGTTCTCTGTGGGGTGTGGAAACACCTCACTTCTTGTTGCTAAAATGAAAAGGGATGAAATGGTTTCTAAATGACTCATCTGTTGTGTTCTTGGTCTCTGGTGGGGGGGGGGGGGGGGGGGTTGTGTGTGTGTGGGGGGGGGGGGGTTGACACTGTGAAGAGGTGCTGTATTCTCTTCATTTAGTAGATAGGTTAAACATGTATCCATGGTTGACTGACATGTCTGAAAATTGTGCAACATTGCACATTTAATGAACATCAGAAGCGTTCATCAAACCAAAGTACAACCGATCAGTTCTCAAAACAATGATCACGATGGATGATAAACTTTGTTGGGTGATTTCTTATCTTCACAGACAGGAAGGATGAGAAGCAGTTTTGGCATTTGAAGGGGTTCAGGGTTGCTTAACTGATGTATGAACACACAGGCAGGCATCCTGAGCCACATCAATGCCTTATCTAAGAACGAGACACAGGCGGCCCTAATGTTGATTTGGTTGTCCTTTAAACGCTAATTGTAAGTTATAATAGTACTACTGAAAACAGTACGTGAGGCTGAAATGACATAATTAGGTTTTCATAAAACTAACACATCCATCTAGGCCAACCGATCTGCCATGCACTAGCCAGGTGGACAGACAAATGTGAATCATTGTCAATTGGTTTGGTTTGTAATTATTAAATGGGTCTGTTTTTTACATATAATATGGAATACAGCCTACAGGAAGCAAACATATCATGTAATTTCAAATGTGTTTCCCATGTTCTATTGGTCATTGTGGTTTTCATCTTTGCTGTTTTATAGGTTAAATGTTTGCTCAGACAGGGACAATGTGTTCTTGTCGAAAGCATAAATAGAGACAATCACTTTTGTCAAATTAACGGAACACAAAGCCTGTCTCTCTGGGGTTTGATGTGGGTGTGTGGTGTGTGTGTGAGAGAAAGAGAGAGCAAGAGAGATGGTGTGTGTGCTGTGTGGTTGTACTGTGTGTGACAGAGAAAGAGAGTGTCCGTCATGCACCAACCTGTTGAACACCAAACATTGTCATTATATTTAGACTATTTTACATATCAGGCAGAAGGTTGGAAAAATGTGATACTTGAATTTGATGCTTTTGAGGGACCACAGTGTAAAACAGAGTGGTAGGGTCAGGATAGTCTGTCAGTGGCACCCTGTCAGTGGCACCCTGTCAGTGGCACCCTGTCAGTGGCACCCTGTCACTAGCTGGTGCGTCACGTTGTGTGGCACGTGTCATGCGTGTTGTATGTGTCATTGGGCTGCATTGACACCAAGGATGATGAGAACGACAGTGAAATGCTACCCATTCCCCCCCTCCCCCTCCCCCTCCCATTCCCCCCCCCCCCTCCCTCACCCTCCCTCACCCCCCCTCCCCCTCCCTCACCCTCCCTCCCCCTCCCTCACCCCCCCTCCCCCTCCCTCACCCCCCCTCCCCCTCCCCCACCCCTCCTCACCCCCCCTCACCACCCCTCGCCCCCCTCCCTCACCCCCCCCCCCTCCCCCTCCCTCACCCCCCCTCACCCCCCCTCGCCCTCCCTCACCCTCTTCACCCACCAGAAGCACTCTGCCTTCGCTGACAAATTACACATGTAGACAGGCAATGAAGGAGCACTCTCTGTGATTAGTCATTCCACTTGGCAGCTGTATTTTGACACATTCAAAAGCAATCACAGCAATCGCCATTGGTCGCCTCTGCACTGTAGAGGGAGAAAGAGATACATGTGATATTTTTAAAAGCCATAATATTACTTTTGATAGACTGTTTAGCATGAGGGCATGTGAAATGGAGAGATATTCCTGAGGCTGGTTCTGTTCTCTTGAGGACAGTGCCAAGGGCCACCCTCCATGCGCCTGCGGGCACTGCATATCCAGCCTCCTGAAACACACATCATATACACACACTCACACAACGGATTTCGTCTTATCCCCATAACAGTCCAATTTTGCCTACTTCCACACCCCAACCCCAGCAAATACGTGACCTAATTTGGTCTACCCAACATTCATAGAGTATTTATTAGTGTTTCCACCCCTCTCCATGCATTGGATGAGTCTAATGACCCCCACAAAGACGAATGGCCACACTCAATACACCCGGAGAAAAGAAATGTGGAGGATGCCAAATAATCGCCCAGCTGGGCATGCTGCAATTACCTCGTCTGAAGTCCAACAATTACGCGGGGGAAAGCTGGCGCGCACAATGCCACGACGCTTCAGCCAAATCAATGCATAATTGTCATAATTATCGTCCCCGTGTGTTTTGTGGTCCCCTCCAGACTTCTAGAAAAGGAGAAGGAATTGAATAAACACGGTGGGATGAATGGCGGAGGTATATCACCTTGTCGGGTGCGACATTTACAACAAAAGGTGGGCTCGATACCCAGTGCGAGCGGTTGGGCTGAGGGGTTGGGTGATGAGTCAGACTGATGGTGAGGAGACCACGCTTCACCGCCCTCAGGCAGGCTACAAGCGAGGTACAGTGTAAGGATATTTGAAAGGGTAGTGAAAGTTTGAACTGTCCTTGCTTCAAATCGCAAACGTTTACTGGTTGCCATCTTGGTATACCTGCCGTTTGCCATGACCCAGATACCATCCTACAGACTCCATTCTGAGCTGTGGACTGCAGGTTCTGGGTCCCTTCAACATGAGCTAAGCTCAAGCTTTATCAGTCCTAGAGATAAGACTGTGATTTAAGTTGTAAGGTGGGAACAAACACACAGAAGGATCATTTAGTGAAGACTACTAGTAGTAGTAGGGGCGTCAGGCGTCAGGTGGCTGAGTGGTGAGGGACGCGGGCTAGTAATCTGAAGGTTGCCAGTTCGATTCCCGGCCATGTCGATGACGTTGTGTCCTTGGGCAAAGCACTTCACCCTACTTGCCTCGGGGGAATGTCCCTGTACTTACTGTAAGTCGCTCTGGATAAGAGCGTCTGCTAAATGACTAAATGTAAATGTAATGTAAAATGTACTAAATATACAGTTATATATACCAGTTTTCTCAGAGTCATTACCAAGTGTCTAAACATTCTGGTTAAGTTGCATGGTATTCTTGATGAGAATCTTAGATGTTACTTAAAGGAAGGAGAAGAGGGGAAAAGGATATCATTTCATTTGGATTCTTACATCTTTGCTTGTCCCCTTTAGAAACAGGTGTGTTTTTTTGTTCTGCATGCGGATTCTCATGTGCCTCTTGTGAGAAGACAAAGGGAACGGGATGTGTGCCTTTGTTTTATACCAGTGAGTACACAGTAGAAAATACAAAGCATCACTCTTTGTTACAAAATGTACATTTTCTCTGGAATTCAATCACAAAATCTATTTTTCAGTAATCTGCCTTTCAGTTATCTGTCTGGATGTCGTGCCACGCACGTGGTTGTGTAGAAAGTCAGGGGTTCCGTTTCCTTGGTAGTGTTGGCGTACACAGAGATCATGTGAACAGATAAGGAACATCATTTGTACAACAGCAAGTGATTCTTGTTTGATCACAAAGTGAATGTCAAGTGCTCCACAATCGCATCGCAAGCCATTTTATACATTGAAACCTTTTCCCCAAAGAATGTTTTTAGATTACATACTTTATCTCAGGAAAATAATTCAGTCGTTTCTCATGCAGATAATGTTCTTAAACAGAGGGGAACATCTCTGTGGTTTATGTCTTAATGTCAGTGTGTTTTATCTCTTCCCCCCCCCCCCCTCCCCAGGAAGGTCTGCCGTTACCTTCCCCTCTGGCTAAATCACTGCTCTTTAACATTGCCGTCTGTGTGCTCAACCACAGCGGCAGCGCAGCGAGGGCTCCTGACCGTGGCAGCATGCGACTGATGGTTACCGAGGCTACATATAATCCCTTTACCCTCCATGCCTCTGGCGATGTACATCACTCCTTAACCGCATTAGCAAGCTAGAGGTACAAAACCATTTGAAGCTGTTGTTCCTATTTGGCAGGACAAACAGTCAGTCAGACAGACAGACAGACAATCTGTATCCTTCCCCCCCCCCACAATTGCATTTGTGAGGAGTATGGGAAACAGATTCATCTGATAAGTCTTCATTTGCGACAGTTTTTTTTTTTTTTACTTTAAACTTCATTTAAACGCAGTCAGGGAGTGTGTCCGGCGGTAGCTTGTATAGCTCAGCAGGATTTCTACGTATGTGTCTGACTCCAGTTAGGCCTACGTATTACCAAACGGCCTTTCACAGTTTATGAAACATAACGCAATCTCCTCAAGAAACACATCGAATGAAATGCCACCAACACTATGCATGTTCAAGTCTCACTGAAAATGGTGTTCCATTTGCAGTTTTATGTAGGTCTTATCACTTAGTCGAAAAATTATAGGCTGGGATACCTAAAAAGGAATAAAGTAAAAATATACCCACCAAGTTAGCATCCATAGCATCTGTATACATATTTGTTCAATTTCATTGTTTGGTCAATATATAAAACACATATCTTTCTCAGAATGTGTTTTTATTTCCTTTACCCTTTACTTTATTTCAGCTGTTAGACGAACTATATTGATTACTTCATTTAGCATAAAACATTATTGTAGCCACAATAATGATGCCAGTTGTAATTGATCTTTTAATGTGTGCGGATATCGGATATTTTCAAAGTTCATTTGGAAATCATTGTAACTTTTATGGACAATATATTAGGCCACAAAACGAAACTCCACAAAATGAGGTATTAGAATGGTACGTGCTTAGTTAGAATTAAGCCAAATGGACGTGTGTTGGATGCTGTGTGTTGGTTGATAAGGGGAACGAGAGGTTTGACGTCAGGAAGAACAAATAAATGACCCCGCCATAAATATGCCCACAAGCAGGGCATCTGCGCGAAAAAAGGCTCCGCGCGCACTGCAGAGACAACGCAATCCAGGAAACGAAAGAAAAAACAAGACATCTATTCACACTCTTAACTCACAGACAAAGAACACATACAGATACTCTCAAACACAAGGAACGAAACATGCCCATTTCAAGCAGTTCTTCATCCTCAACTAAGAGTATCCGCAGGGCAGCATCCGAGTTGGAGAGATCTGATTCCATCACGGTAAGAAACTAAACACTTATCAATCATTTGTGGCCCGTGCTGTTTAACTAACAAGTGACTGGTGATGGACAGTGTTATCTCACTTTGGTCATCTTAGGAAGACTTTTGAGAAACTGTTGCTATGCGCGCGGAGAGCCTTGAAGTCTCTGACGAGTTTACCATTACGCACAACGGGTGAGCCTTTTGGTACCGTGTTGCAGGTTAAGTAAGAGATTAGAAACCAAAGACAAGTTGATTAAATAAAACATCTTAATGCAACTTGAACACTGACATTGAGCCATGTGACAGATTTACGTAGAATGCATTGTCTTTCTCATGCGCTTTGGAGATGTAAAGCGGCATCGAATAATCAAAAGGTAAGCAAGGCTCAATGACGACAGTGCTTCAACTTCGTTAGTGGTTTATAGGATTGACCTAAAGAAGATCAAAACTAAATACAAGACTAATAATTTTCTTTCACTTTCGACATAGTCAACAAGATCATCGCAGAAGACAAAGTTTGATTGAAGATGCACGTAAGGAACGCGAGGCAGCGGCTGCAGCCGCGGCGGCTGAGGCGGCGGATGCAAACGAACAAATCGTGTTTGAAGAGGATGACGGAAAAGCACTTCTGATCTCTCTTCACTCTAAGAATCTCCAAAACTCCGTCTCTGTCCCGCCTCACTGAAAGTTTTCGAGGTAAGCTATAATAAACGTAAGGTTCTTTAAATTAATTTACGCTCATTGTTTCCCCATGTCGATGAGACAAATAGGCCTAATAGGCTACTAATGCTATTCTTTGACCGCATTCTCAACATTGTGGAGGATTCTTGATTGATATTAGGCCTACTGAAGAAACTACACTTTAATTCATTTTATAGTTGTTAGTTTTTACGTTAGATTTTCTAAAAATGTTTAGCAAATTATATTAATAATAACACGTTTTATTTGTGATGCACTCAAGACGCTACACAGCTACAGGTAAGGATAAACAGACCGGAGTGGTAGGTATCCTACTGAAAACTGTGGGGTTAGGACCAGGGTTAACAGCGACCCTGGTCACAGTTTTCGATAGGTCATCGATTTCGGTATAGCTTAATACCGGCATCATGGATTTAGTTTTATCAGAAGGACTACAGTTAATTATATAATTCAATCATAGAGCCTAATTAAATTAGTAAATTAATAGTGAGTGGAAGAGCGCTTAGGAAAGAAATAAACCCTAGCCAGAAAATTACTGAACAAAAGTAATGCAAGATAGTGACCACAATGACACTATTTAAATAAAACGTGAACCATTAGCAATACGTTTTAAAACGATGACATCTAAGTACGTTACATAATTTATATGCAACACCGGGCAAGTGCTTTTAAAAAAAACAATCCTTGCATGACGTTTCCTTGTTCCCATCCATCCATCCAACAGTGAACTTGTGTACTTTTTAGACATTTGAAGCTAAGATCCACCACCTGGAGACACGTCCTAGCAGGAAGCCCGGGAGAGCCTGGAGGGGCTGGAGTACTTTGTCCGCTGCGAGGTTCACTTGTCGGACGTCACCACTCTCATCAGCTCCATCAAGAGGATTGCGGAAGACGTCAAAACCACCAAAGAGGTCAAATGTAAGGCCACTCCTACAGTAATATGTCACATATGCTTCCATGTAGTCTGCAGTTCATAGTCTGAAATAACAGTTTGTAATAAATCATATAATAACACTAATACATCTATAGAAACACTTTACAAGTTTATTTTGTTTAAAAACTGGATGAAGAGTAAAAACATTTCTATGTCAGTAAAATGTTGCTAATATAGTTTACTATCTAGTTACATGGTAATTTAGGCTACCTAAACGTTGCTATAAAGTTACACAGTAGTTAATGCAACCTTCAAGAAATTTGTTTGCAATGCAATTACATGGTCGTTAATGTAACCTTTATAAAAGTGTTTTTGTTTGTCCATTGCCTTTCTCTGTCCAGTTCATTGGTTCCCAAAGAAGATCTCAGAGCTGGACAGATGTCATCACCTTGTTGCAAGTTTGACCCAGATTTAGACCAGGATCATCCAGTGAGTGATCTTTTTATCCACCCTGAATTGAAAACAAAGAACCATCAGAATGTACACACTACAGTCACACAGCTATAACATGGTTGTCAATTTTTTATTGTTATTGCATAATATGCATCTATGGTTCTTACATAATTTTCCCTGTAGTCCTTCTGTGCTGATTGAATTGTAGCTAACCCATTACTAAGGGTTTGTTTTGGCGTGTTTAATAGGGCTACACCGACCTGGTCTACCGAGAGAGGAGGAAGATGATTGGAGACATAGCCTTCACATACAAACAGTATGTGTCTGTATCTGTATAGAAACACATACAAACAGTATGTGTCTGTATCTGTATAGAAACACATACAAACAGTATGTGTCTGTATCTGTATAGAAACACATACAAACAGTATGTGTCTGTATCTGTATAGAAACACATACAAACAGTATGTGTCTGTATCTGTATAGAAACACATACAAACAGTATGTGTCTGTATCTGTATAGAAACACATACAAACAGTATGTGTCTGTATCTGTATAGAAACACATACAAACAGTATGTGTCTGTATCTGTATAGAAACATACAAACACACGGCTAGATGAATTCACCAGCAGATAACAATAAATGTTTAATAACAATGTTATTAAACATTTGTCATTAAGAAACTAAAGTGACAAGTCTTCATTAGATGAATAGTTTGACACTTTCATTCAAAGCAACATACAGGAGAGATTCAAACGTGGGACCTTTTGATACCCACCGTAAATAAAGAATGCACATATCTACAGTGTGACTGTGAGAGTGATGTTGAACGGTCTGTGTCTCTCTCCTCCATCACAGTGGAGATCCTATTCCCAGGGTGGAGTACACTGAAGAGGAGATTGGGACATGGTGAGTGCTGCTGTTTGCTCTGTATGGTGATGACCTCAAACATCCCCCAGACCTCCTGCGTGGTGTCTCCTGCGTGGTGTCTCCTGCGTGGTGTCTCCTGCGTGGTGTCTCCTGCAGGTGTGTCTCCTGCAGGTGTGTCTCCTGCAGGTGTGTCTCCTGCAGGTGTGTCTCCTGCAGGTGTGTCTCCTGCAGACCCCTGCAGGAGACACCCCTGCAGGTGTGTCTCCTGCAGGTGTGTCTCCTGCAGGTGTGTCCTCCTGCAGGTGTGTCTCCTGCAGAGGTGTCTCCTGCAGGGGTGTCTCCTGCAGGGGTGTCTCCTGCAGGGGTATCTCCTGCAGGGGTGTCTCCTGCAGGGTATCACTGAGGTGACAAACAGGTGACAAACAGGAGGACATGATTCACAGGGTGCTTGGCTTGGCAAGGGGCTAGTATTGCAGGATTCCATAAGTAAATAGTGTTGATCTGTAACATAAATACAAATATCACGAGGCCTCTGCTCTGGGTCTATACATTTCAATGTGTAAAGTTGATACTTAATTCAGAGTTGGTAAATACAGCATTCAGAATAATGTAGTTGTGTAGAATATGTGAACCAGGTGTCGATACTGTGAGCTAGAAAGACTGAATTCCCCTTGGGGCTCAACACGAGTTTGCGAACGTGCTATTTGTAAAGGTTATAGTACTCATCACGCTATTCACGCTTGAAATTGTGAATTGCGCACGGCTGTGTTTCTCTTACACCGCTTAAGAATGTGTGTGTGAGTCAGCACAGGGTCTGTAATCCTTCATGATTATTTTGCTCATCTATGACAGTTAAGGGACCCCATCAACACCATCAAAGAAAAAGCCTTTGATTGTTTGTGTGCAAATGTCACCACCGCGCTGAGAGCAAATTGCTTCTATTTCACACTGAGAGGGTCAATCATTTTCACCTGAGTGGCTTTCCTTTCAGGCCATCAAATGGTAAATTGTGTTTGAACAACAGACTAATGATTTCTGCCAATGTTTGGAAAGAAAAGCAGGCTTGTATTCTGACTGAACGTCTCAAAATACGTCAAACATCTGATGCGGTCGCTGGTTGGTGAGAAGCTTGGTCCTGGCTGATGGGATTATTGAGAAGTAAACGGTTTTGTTTTTGAAAGATTTATGGTAGATCGCTATGGCAACATCCTGCCATAACTCAATCTGAGAGGCAAAAATTGGAAATTTGGTCTTAACAGAAGTCTGTTGCCTGAAAATATATTTACTGTACTTTGATTACTTTATATAACAGCATTTTCTCGTTAATAGTTTGGATTATTACAATGAACAGTTTATTTGTACAGTACAGTGTGTGTTTGTTTGTGTGCCTGTCTTCATGTGTGTGTATGGGTGTGTGTGTGTGTGTGTGTGTATCTGTGTGTGTGCTCCATAGGAGGGAGGTGTACTGCACCCTGAGGGATCTGTATACCTCCCACGCATGCAGTGAACACCTGGATGCCTTCCGCCTGCTGGAACAACATTGTGGGTACAGCCCCGATAACATCCCTCAGCAGGAGGATGTGTCGCGCTTCCTCAAAGGTAGTCGTGTGTGTCAGAAGCAGGTTCTCAGTCCATGTGGCTGACAGTCTGTTAAACACCTGTCCAAGACACAGAGCATACTCATTATTTCTGTAAAATGATGGGTTGATTTTTTTTTAGTTTTTTTTTACATTTATTTTAGTTTAGCACAGCAGAAGTTTAGCACAGAAGAAGATCAAGGATCAGATTAGATCTCTAGTTTATCCTTCAACATGCTCAGTACTTTCCCCTACTCTTTTCCTTAGTTACCTTATCTGTTTCTCTCTCCCTCTCTTTCCTCCTCTTGTTCCCCGTCTGTCAACCAGAGCGCACCGGGTTCCAGCTGCGTCCAGTGGCGGGCCTCCTGTCCGCCAGAGACTTTCTGGCCAGTTTGGCGTTCCGCGTGTTCCAGTGCACACAGTACATCCGGCACGCCTCCTCGCCCATGCACTCCCCAGAGCCGTGAGTTCACCATCAGCCTTCACCATCAGCCTGCAATACTTCTCAATTACTACTCTGTGGTGGATTATTCTTGTCTGGCACGACTAAACGGATAGATAACCCTCAGAAAGAGAGTAGAAATAGTTTGAAAGGATTTCCAATAGTATTTTCTCCCAGGTGTCACACTGCACCTCCACACTAGATGTGGGTGCAAGTATAAAGATCAGTCACAATAAAGTATGTGTGTTTGATTGGCTTTACAATTGTAATGTATTGTAGAGAGTATTATTTATTGGTTTCGTTCCAGTGGGTATGACAAATCAATAAATTTTTCCACAGTATTTGCAAATAGTAATTGACCCATTTCGGACCTCTACCATTGCCACTGCTCACATGTGTGTGTGTTCTACCTACCTGAAGTTGACCAATCCTTTTTCACTCTTCATGTTTCCATAGAGACTGTGTTCATGAGCTCCTGGGCCACGTCCCAATCCTCGCAGACCGGACCTTCGCACAGTTCTCCCAGGTAGAATGGGTTCCATGCAAATCACCCTCATCTTAGCTGTCAGCTGGTTGATTTGGTGTGCGGCCCGTATGTAAGTGGAAACCTTCTCTTTGTTCTAGAACATTGGCCTTGCTTCGCTTGGGGCTTCCGAGGAAGACATCGAGAAACTGTCTACGGTGAGTGACGCTCACGAGAGGGCGCTACGTACTGTTTCTGTAAGAGGAACATGCTTCACACTTGTTTTTGTTGTTCTGTTCATTCTTTATCTTGTCCTTGTTCTCCTGCCCTCCCTTTCTCGCAGCTATACTGGTTCACGGTGGAGTTTGGTCTGTGCAAACAGGGAGGTGTGGTGAAGGCCTACGGAGCAGGCCTGCTGTCCTCGTACGGGGAGCTGGTGGTGATTACAAGTCTATTGCTCTCCATTCACCCCCACCCACCCTTTCTCTTTGCCTCTTTTTCCACTAGAGAGAAGAAATACCTCACTTTTTTCAGTTATTAACTGTGCACCCCTCTCTCTCCTCTCTGACTCTCTCTCGCTCTCGGTCTCCTGTCCAGCACTCTCTGTCAGATGAGCCAGAGAGGCGTCAGTTTGACCCGGAGGCCGCGGCCTTGCAACCCTACCAGGACCAGAACTACCAGTCAGTTTACTTTGTATCTGAGAGCTTCACGGATGCCAAGGAGAAGCTCAGGTAAACATACACACACACACACACACATACGTACAAATACACACATACGCCAGCATACCAACACACACACACACACACACACACACACACACACACACACACACACACACACACACACACACACACACACACACACACACACACACACACACACAGGGATCAGGCAAGGACAGGGTGAGGCTGCATCCAGCTAACACCAGAAGGCCACAGGCCTTTGTAGAGCAGCCATGGCAGACACAGCTGCTGCATTGTTATGACTTGGACAAAATGTAGATGTTCTGATTGGCTGCAGGATCAAAAGCTCTCAGCCCAACATATCAAAACTCACTTGACAAAAACAAAACAGCACTGTTATGCTCTACCCATGTTGAGTCAATCCTGTCAGAATGAGATAGTTTGGTGTTTGGTACAGTGGCGGCATTTCACTACAACCTAGGGTATTACCATTCACTCTGGCCATACTACAACGACATTCCCAAGTAACAGAACCATAAAACCACATTATATCGAAACCAAATGTGTCAACAGGTAATGCTCATGCCCGGTAGCCAATATTATTGTCATTATTTTTAGCTCAAATACAGTTTTTAGCTATATGCTATGGTGTCATACGCAAACGTCACCCTTGGTTTGGTGATGTACAGTTAGCATGCTGCTAAACAGGAATGTGTTAGACAGTGTACATAGATGTGATGATC